>NC_081559.1:2546052-2813706 GCF_022355385.1 Mustela nigripes | reverse complement strand
ATCATGACCTGAGCCGAAGGCAGGTCATGATCTCAGGGTCCTGGGATCGAGTCCCACATCGGGCTCTCTGCTCAGCAGGGGGCCTGCTTCCCTTCCTCTCTCTCTCTGCCTGCCTCTCTGCCTACTTGTGATCTCTCTCTGTCAAATAAATAAATAAAATCTTTAAAAAAAAAAAACAAACAGGAACCAATCTAAAGTCCATCATCTATTGAATAAACAAACTGTGGTACATCCATAAACTAGAGGAAAATAGAACAATTACTGATACATGCAACAGCATGGGGAATCTCAGAAGCTTTAGATCTAACTGAAGAGGCCGGACACAAAAGCCTCCATATTGTTTGGATCTATTTCTTTCTTTCTTTCTTTTTTTTTTTTTTTTTTTTTAAGATTTTATTTATTTATTTGACACAGAGAGAGATCACAAGGCAGAGACGCAGGCAGAGAGAGAGGAAGGGGGCTCCCTGCTGAGCAGAGAACTTGTTGTGGGGCTCCATCCTAGCACCCTGGAATCATGACCTGAGCCAAAGGCGGAGGCCCAACGCACTGAGCCACCCAGGTGCCCCTGTTTGAATCTATTTCTATGGACATTCCAGACAAAGACAAAACTCTAGTGACAGAAACGAATCAGTAGTTGCCTGAAGGTGGGGACGGGAAGAAGACCGAGCGGCATGAGGGTAAAGATTCTGCAATAGAAACCATCTGTACCTTGGGCACGCACACGCGTGTATGTTTACCCCAGCTACCCAGACTTTACACTTAAAACTGGGACATCATATGTTATATCAGCAAGTCCGCCTTTAAGAAAATCTGGGGCAGGGACAGCAGGTAGGGGAAGAGATGAAACCAGACTGGCCATGGCTGAAATGTTAGAAGCTGGGCGACGAGTCACAGGGGATGCACTAAACCAGTCTCTCTACTTGTGAATATGTGTGAGCTTTTCCATAATTAACAGTCAACAATTTATTTTTGCACCGTAGGTTGCTAGGTTCGTGCTTCTTACAACCCTCTGACCATCTTGCCCCACTTTTCCTTGAAGAATCAAGCTCATGGAACTTCATGCAACTGATCAAAGAAAAAAGTCCATTAGCTGTTTTTCAACATGTGTACACAAACTAACAATCAGGAAAACTACCTCAAAAGCCATTGTCAGTAAAATCATAGTCAAGGTTCTTTTTTTTTTTTTTTTAAAGATTTTATTTATTTGTTTGACAGAGATCACAAGTAGGTAGAGAGGCAGGCAGAGCGAAAGGGGGAAGCAGGCTCCCTGCTGAGCAGAGAGCCCGATGTGGGACTCGATCCCAGGACCCCGAGATCATGACCTGAGCCGAAGGCAGCGGCTTAACCCACTGAGCCACCCAGGCGCCCCCATAGTCAAGGTTCTTAAAAGCTAAGTTCATTCAAAGCAAAAATACTTAAAAGTGTCTCTACGGATATTTTTCTCGTCTTCTAAAATTCATCAAAGTACATTTCTTTAATCACAACAAACATGAAAAGAATGACTCAACTATTCACTCACTAAACATCGCTACACGCCTACCACATGTGAAACACAGCACAACCTGTCCGCCGAGGCGCCCACAGAGGCAGACACAACAGGCCACGGCCCGGCCGCTATCGGCGTGGAAAGGAAGGTGAACGCTCCGGCCGCGTGGGGGACGGGCGCGGCTGGAGAGAGGCATGGTGACAGCGCTAGAAAAGTATCTGCAGATACTCCAAACCTAGAAAGAGGAGCTAGAGGTTTCCTTGGCCAGGAGAGGCGCGTGGCTGTGAGGGAGGACAGGCAGGCAAGGACGGAGGCGAAGCAAAGGAGCTCCAAGGGGCGGACAGCGCGAGCTAAGGTACAAAGGCAGAAGTGCAAAGCATATTGGAGGACGGCCTGCAGCTGACAGAGATGGCAAAACAAAGCTGAAGAATTCATCTATAATCAGCTCAATCTGTTACTGTCAAGTCTATGAATTGTGCAGTTTATAAACGCATAATGCTAATAAGTTCATGAATTTATTCCACAAATAGACAAACCGGTGTTGTCCCATGGTCACAAGTCATAACTCGGGCCAGCTGGTCGGCAAAGGAATGCAGTTGCCCTTGAGGCCAGACTCTGCACTATGGTGATGTTTGTCGCCTCTCCTAGAAAGGCAGTTTAAATCTCAGGTCTCATTATTTTTGCCAATCAACACACACATTTAAGATTCACTCTGTTTAGCCTTTTCTTAGCAATCTGGGAGGACGTGTAGGAGGGATAATTGGCTAGTTAAACCGAGGACTCCACATAACCATCCACCAAAGAGCACCGAAGAGCCGCACAATCACCTTCCTGCTAGCGAGCCAAGCTTACAATTAACAAAATCATTAGATTATTGTTACAAGTCTGCTTCTTTGTTCCACCTGGCTAAAATCTGGTTGCTGGCGTGGTTCAGGCTAAACTCACATGCAGAGACCCTTATACCCTCATGATCCTTTATCGAGGAAAGCGAAGTTGTTCTCACTGTATGATACTGGCGAGGATCAACACTTCTCTTTCTCCTCCATCTATTACCAGTTAGGGAGGGTTGAATGGGCTTCTTTTATTTATGACTCTCTGGTATATAAAGGAATGATCATTTACTTATTTATTTGAGAGAGAGAGAAAGTGCACACGTGTGAGTGGGTCAGGGGCAGGGGAAGGTAGAGGGAGGGGAAAGAATCTCAAGCTGATTCGGTGGTGGGCACTGAGCCAGACGAGGGGCTCGGTCTCACGACCCTGAGATCATGACCTGAGCCAAAACCAAGAGTCAGACACTTACCCGCCTGCGCCACCCAGGTGCCCCCAAAGCAATGATATTCTATTGACTTGTTAACTACATTGAAAAATGATCTTTTTCATATTTGGTACAAATTTAACTTTTAGTGATGTAAACTGTTATACATTTAAGAGTATATTGATGTTTCTAAATTTAATTCCAAGGAGAGAATATATTAGAAGAATCCTTGTGGATGATACGTAGTAGTGACTTAATGCTTTATATAATTTAATGACTCAAAAGATAAACAAAACATTTCATCAGGACAAAAAACCCAACACACTCAGGTGTAATAATAAAAGAATCCACTTGGAAAAACACAGATGGTCAACTTTAGGAGTAACGTAATCTGGTCAAAGAGCAGGCCCAAACACACTTCTCTACCACACGAGCAGACTTGAGCCCGTTTAAAAAGGCACATTAGTAGGGGTGAAGGGAGTTCAGGTCAGTTAGTCCTTGGCACCGCAATCAAGATTGCCGGCATAGTTATCAATTAATGTTGCCGTGGTTTCAGCAATGCATGCGCGTGTCAGATGGGAGCCATACCGGGTCTGCCACTGTGTCTTACACACGATCCTGAACACCTGTCAGGTCGTGATGGCTTTTCAGTCACTACCGACCCAGGATAAATTTTAACAGGTGACAGGCTTTGGATCAAATTACCAATTCCCCGAGGCATCCAGTCCTCCCAATCCTAAGTATTTTTGGCATGATTTATATGCTCTTTAGCTTCCTCTATAATGTAATTTAGAGTTAGGTCAATTCTAGAACTATTCCTGAAATGTGAGAAAGTACCTAGTGGTCAGTTTTCAAAATCTCCTTACCAGAGAACTATAAACAATAGAACATAAGGGAAAAATGGGTTTTATTATGCCTTTAATGTTTTATTGTGCAAAATAAAAGCAGGCAATTCTATGCTGGTCTCATAAATTAGAAATGAAATTTTAGCAGGCGGTGGATCTAAATGTCTAAGGATAGCTGATTTATAAGGATAAGGTAAAAAGACTTTAGCATGGAATTTTTAAAAAATATTTTATTTATTTTTGTGACAGAGATAGTGAGAGAGCACAAGCAGGCAGAGAGGCAGGCAGAGGGAGAAGCAGGCTCTCCACTGAGCGGGGAGTCCAGTGTGGGGCTCGATCCCAGGATCCAAGGATCGTGACCTGAGCTGAAGGCAGAGGCTTAATGGACTGAGCCACCCAGGTGCCCCACAGCATGGAATTTAAGAACTCACACAATCAGGCGCTAGCTTCCTTTCCCAGACTTACTTCTCTATGCTGACCTTCCCTACTCCATACCTCATTCTATTAACTACTCAAGTATGCACAGATTCCAGAAAACACCATTTCCACGCCTTCGAGCCTCCACTAATATTGCTCCTTCTGCTTGAGACGCCCAGGCCCCTTCTGCCCAGCAAGATCTTCAAACTTCTGACCCTCACTTCTCTGTCGCAGCAGATGATGACAGCTTTCTCTGTCATGGAGAAAAAACGCCAGTATTCCCTATTTGTACATGCCAGAAAAGTGACTTATCTTTGGTGGACTCTCTCCTTCACCTTTCCAAACTAGTCCTTCACTAGATCTTAGTGCTCGTGAAATCCCAGAAGCCACCACTTCTTTTCATCCGCACAGCCGTCCAGCCAGCAAAGGCCACCGTCACAGTGTGCCGAGGCAACTACAGGTGAGACCTCTTGGTTGCTCTGCTTGTCTTCCCCTCTGTCTCTGAATATACATCCGGAAGGAACCAAAGCGCCTCTTCCAAGGCTGATTTTAGAAATCTAGTTCATAATCTTGGCATATTGTGGTGAGCCAGATGTGAAAGCTGAGGTAGAAAATCTAAATTCGGGGCATCTCTGGTAGGAGTTTGATGGAGAGCTGAAGCCTGCGCGAGCAGCTGAACGTGGTTCTGGGCAACTGGTTGTGGGAAATAGGTGTGGGTTTGACTAAATCCTCAAAACAGAATTGGCGACCTGTCACTTTCATGATGTCAGATGAGCCCTCACGTTAGGGTTTACGTTATCTGAACCCATAAGAATGCCAGAGGAGACAATGCAGCAAAAGACGAGACCGAGGTCTGAAATGTGGGAACGCCTGTATTAGGAGAATAGGAAGAGAGACCAGAAAGCCGGCAGTAACAGAAATAGGAGAGCCAAGAAAGTAGTGTGTGTGTGTGTGTGTGTGTGTGTGTGTGTGTGTTTATTTTTATTACAAAATTGGATAACTTATATATTCTAGAAGACGTAGATCATAGAATTCTAGATTTCAAAAAATACGCTTAGATACATCTGGCGATGTGTCTGTACCAGGAAGAGGAAGCACTATTAAAAACCAGGGGCAAGAATATTGTTAAAGAAGCAAGTACAATAATGCAGGCATGAGGTGATTTTGTACCAACGAAAATGTAAATATTACAGTATTTCATATTTACATATGTAACGTGGATCTTAAAAATAGAACTCCCAGGCATCTTATTCTATGAACTTATTTTTCTGCAAGGTAAACAGTCTTTCCTTTCATGAAATAATAATTTTTATGACTTTTTTAATCCCTATGAAAATCAAACAATATAGAAAATACAAACTAGCAAATAAAAATCGTCTAGAAATTCCCCCTCTACAGCCATGCTGTTAACATTCCTCTAGAAACGTATATTCTTCCTACACACACATACACACACACACACACACACACACACACACACACACACACACACTGCTACATATGTAGGCAATATGGTCAGCAAGCTACGAGGTGGCTGCCTGTTTCCGTAAATAAAGATTTATTGGAGCCATAACCACGCTCACCTCTTTACAGCCTGTCCATGGCTACTTCTGTACAACAGAAGAATTGTATCATATGACAGAGACTATATGACCCACAAAACTTAAAATATTTACTCCCTGGCCTTTTATAGCAAAAGTTTTCCAACCTTGATAGGCAGAATCATATTACACATGCTATATTATAACCTGGTTTTTCACTCAACAGCATGTCATTAAAATTTCTATAGATCCGTAAATATAGACCATCATTTTAATGGACACATGGCATTCCATCATATAAAGGAGGCATGGTTTACTTAATAAATTTCCAAGGATGGATATTATAGTTCTAATTTTTCTATATTATAATCAGTGTTGTCACAAACATCCTTACACAGACTTACACTTGATCATATCCTTAAGATAAATTCTTAAGGGGGCCCCTGGGTGGCTCAGTCGGTTAAGCGGCTGCCTTGAGCTCAGGTCATGACCCTGGGGTCCTGAGATTGAGCCCCAGTATTGGGCTCCCTGGCCAGCAGGGGGTCTGCTTCTCCCTCTCCCTGTGCCCCTCACCCTGGTCATGCTCTCTCTCTCAAATAAATAAAATCTTAAGAAAAAAAAGAGAGGGCGCCTGGGTGGCTCAGTGGGTTAAGCCACTGCCTTCAGCTCAGGTCATGATCTCAGGGTCCTGGGATCAAGTCCCGCATCGGGCTCTCTGCTCAGCAGGGAGCCTGCTTCCCTCTCTCTCTCTGCCTGCCTCTCTGTCTACTTGTGATCTCTCTGTCAAATAAATAAATAAAACCTTTAAAAAAAAGAAAAAGAAAAAAAAGAGAGAGAGAGAGGCACCTGGGTGGCTCAGTTAGTTAAGCCTCTGCCTTCAGCTCAGGTCATGATCCCAGGGTCCTGGAATTGAGCCTCCCGTTGGGCTCCCTGCTTCTCCTTAGTGGGGAGTCTGCTTCTCCCTTTCCCTCTGCTACTCCCCCTGCTTGTGCTCTCTCTCTCAAATAAATAAATAAAATCTTTTAAAAATTAAAAATTTAAAAATATAAAGATAAATTCTTGGAGCTAGAACATATGGGTCAAAAACTCCATACATTTTATATCTGATGCATATTTCCAAACTGGCTTCCAGAATAAATTGAAACAACTTTCACTTTTATGAGAGAGCATGAAAGTACACATCTTCTCTAACCTCTTGCCAATCCTGAGGATAAGCAAATACTCTGCATCTTCAATGGAAGAGAAAGATATATCCATCATTTCCATTTGTATTGCTTGATTGATAAGGAGGTAAAACATCTGTCATGATTATTGGCCATTTGTATTTTTCTTTATGAAATAATGGACTGCGTTACTTTTTATTTACATAATAATGTACTTCACGTACTTTGCCAGGGTTTCTATTGGAGCATTTCTTAAACTGATTTGTAAGTGCCATATGTTAAATAATTCAACAGATGCCCGGTATGACGAAAGAGGGGGAAAAAGCTATTTTCTTTTGCAAGAGAAACAGGTTTGGTCCTGCCTTCATAAATGACAGTCCAGTAAAGAAAGGGGTTATCATTAAAATGCAAAGAACTTCCTAATATTCAGTGAATCTGTTCATAAACATCTCTTAGGAAGAGCAACATCAGTTTACTTGGAAATTCATCTAATCACAGGGAACTTGGCTTGCCTCTAAAGCCTGTATAGCAAGAAACCTCCTGATGAGGTCCTGAAATTTCCTAGCATGTTAATACTGGTTTTTTATGACTAGAATAATCACTTTTTCATTTTTTCTAGTGCTTATAGACCTCAAACAATAAAGAAAAATAAAAAGGAGAAAATAAAAACCACAGAAAACCCTTCACACATACACGTTTTTATGTTCATTTTCACTTCTCCCCACTAAGTATATGCGCCTGAGGCGAATGTCAGGGAGTGAGGATAACCAGAAAGCGAAGCACAGAAAGGGAAGCTAAAACAACCAGAGAAGAAGGGAAATTTGCGCAGACAGCAACAGATTATAATACAAGAAACACCCTCTACTCTTCAGATTTCTTCTGGCAGTGAAGAATTGAACTTCATGCACAAAATTACATGTTAAAGTTCTATAATGACTGGTCTGATCATTTGTTATAATTTTGCAAAATAAATGAACAAGTAGACTCACTTTTAAATTTATGGATTCTGAACAAATATTGTTATGCAAGAAGAAATTTAAAGAAATTCTAACCATTTTTATTACCTGTTATAAAACCTAAGAGTAGGCTGCTATATGATTATAGTTCTTGCAAAATGTACAGAGGAAATTGACAATCAAATACCACTGATGACAGATATTTATATCTAATTCACATAACTACTCCTAGTTACAAATATAGATATGCATTCCAGGATTATCCACAAGTATGTACTCCTATGAATGCTTATATGCGGTCACATATGCACATGAAAGGAGATATGCCCTTTCACCTTTCATGAACTACCCAGAAATATTAGAGCATCACCAGCTGCCCAGAAGGTCACACTGAATTTTGGGTGCTAATTGTGGCAGACTTATGTACACCACTTAATTTAAAAATAAAGATGCTTTAAATCTTCATTTTAGTGTACTCTTCCTGCTTAAATGGAAACCTAAAGAGTTAGTAAGTGACCATGTTTATATGTAGTCCTCCCTCTGCACAGAAGCGGCTGGTATAAAGTATGTGAAACCTGATAAACTAGCTGGTTGAAACCTCAAGTCAAGTTTGATCTCGAGGACATACAGCCACCACATGACTCCCACCGGCTCTATTAAGAGTAGAGCATTCTGCATGCATGTCCCAGGCTTGGATCTGGAACATAGTGTGGCATGTGGGGTGAGGGCAGGGGTTAGAGGGCAAGAAATATTACTCTTTTAACAAATGGTGTTGAGTATAAAGTTAATGCTAAGGTACATAATCTTTCCAAAGGCCAATTTAAGTACTCGTATTTTAGTACATGCAATAAGTTGTTCTCAAATTCTAACCATGGATATTTGGACCTGGGCTACGCTGAAGTCCATATTTGAGGTATGTATAAAGAAAGGACTTAACAAAATTAGTGTGTTTTATGGAATGATAAAATGTATTTTTCAAGTCTTAAATCCTTTAATATTAAAACACTCATTAAGTTATAGCTGCACTGCACTGCACTAACTCTCCTCCAAGCCATTTATTTCTGCATCTTGGTACCATGGCTCCTGTTTTCTCCTTTCAAATGAATTTTCTCCAATCTCTTCTCAGTTTCAAAAGCCTTTTTAATTCCTAGGTTATATACTATTTCCACCACGAAGACATCCCCTTTCCCTCTTTTAGCACTTTCCCTGTAATCTCTACTCACCAGTTACTTACACTGTATCTCACGGCAGGGCTGGTTCTTTGTCTCTACTTCAGTCTCTCTCACCAGACTGGTTTACAAGCAGCGGGCTGTAAAACTCCTTAAAGGCAAGAGGTAGTTTTTATTAATCTGGGCATTTTATGAAGTGTCTAGAAAACTAAATGATCACAATGTTCTTTCAATTTAATTCAATAAACATTTTTAAAAGTCCAAGTACAATTAACATACAGTGTTATATTTCAGAGTATAATTCAACAGTTCTACACATTTCTCAGTGCTCATCAAGATAACTGTACTTTTAATCCCCTTCATCTATTCCACACATCCCCACCCCCACCAATATATTCTCTGCATTTGAGTCTGTTTTTTGGTTTGCCTTTTTTACCTTTGTTTGTTTGCTTGTTTTGTTCCTTAACTTCCACAAACGAACGAAATCATACAGTATTTTTCCTTCTCTGACTGACTCATTTCACTTGCAAATTAAAACCACAGTGAATTAAAACCACTTTTTTCCTGTCAGAGTGGCTAAAATAAAAAACAAAAGAAACAACAAGTGGTGGTGAGGAGGAGAAGGCGCCCTAGGGCACTGCTGGAGAGAGCGCAGAGTCGCGCAACCAGTCGGGAAGCGCGAAGTGAGCATGGAGGCTCCTCAGAGAGTGGAAAATAGAGCTCTCCTACGACCCAGCAGTTTCACTACTGGATGATTCAATAAACCTTTGTACAAATGCTTTATGCAAGACAGCATGCCAGATATTTGCCACAAATTTTTAATCAACTTGTAGTTCCTACATATTCACACTCCTGTGTTCATCCTCGAATCACTGGAAATAGTAGCTAGGAGCTTGAAAACTAGTAGCTTGAAAATGACATTTTCCAAAGTTCATGGCCAAAAGGATTCTGGTTAGATTCTGCCTTTTGGAGGCATTCATGAAGTTAGAGGGCAGGAATTAGACAAAACCCATTCTTGTTTTTGGCCGCCATAAAGCCTTCCAGATCTTACAAGGCCATTAAGAGCATGGAGGTTCCTCAAAAAGTTGAAAATAGAGCTACCCTATGACCCAGCTGTTGCACTACAGGATATTTACCCTAAAGATACAAATACAGTGATCAGAAGGGACACATGTACCCAAATATTTATAGCACAACGTCCACAATAGCCAAACTATGGAAAGAGCCCAGATGAATGGATCAAGAAGATGTGGTATATATACACACAATGGAATACTATGCAGCCATCAAAAAAGAAATGAAATCTTGCCATTTGCAACGATGCGAATGGAATTAGAGGGTATTATGCTAAGTGAAATAAGTCAGTCAGAGAAAGACAATTATAATATGATCTCTCTGATAGAGGAATTTGAGAAACAAGACACAGGATCATCGGGGAAAGGAGGGAAAAATGAAACAAGACAAAACCAGAGAGGGAGACAAACCGTAAGACTCTTAATCTCAGGAAACAAATTGAGGATTGCGGGAGGGGGTTGGGAGGGAAGGAGTGGCCGGGTGACGGACACGGGGGCAAGTGTGTGCTATGGCAAGAGAAAACCATTTCGTTTTTCCTGGGCGGGGGGAAGTATGGGCTCTGGTCTCTGGTTGATATGATCTCCCTTTATGTTCCACTCACTCTTCTAGCCATTCTGTATTTTAAAACCTTCGTACTGAAATACCTAACTTGGTTTCTGTTTTCCTAACCGAACTCTAACCGATACAGATATGCACTTGGGCTGCAAAGATCTCGCAGCCAAACAGAGCAGAAGACAAGTGGAAGAGTGACTTGGCAGACAGGTATTTTAGGTTTTGTAGCCTACATGTCATCTCCGCCACATATTCTTTCTCTCTTTTTCTTTCTTTCTAACAACTTTTAAAAAATGTAAAGCCAATATAGAAAGGCAATAAACTTTTCTAAAACAAACAAAGCTGTAAAGCCATTCTTAGGGTCGGGGTATACAAAAACAAGGCGGCAGGGGTTGTGGAATTTGGCCAGTTGGACACATCACAGGCCATGGTCTGCTGACTGCGATGTAATATAGTAAGTGTAGAGAAGAGATGACACCTAACTCTGTGTAGAACAGTCATCTTATGTTGACAAAGGGGTTCAGCATGAGTTGAAGTTTTAAAAATGTCTAGATGTTCAACAGGCTAACAAGGCATTTCAAAAACAAAGAGTGCTCCGTCACGAAGATGCGAGAAGGTAGAGACAGAGAAGGTAGAGTAAACATAAAAGGTTCAGAACTAATGGTACATGCAATAATATGAGTTTTAAATATATTACGCTAAGTTAAAGAAAGCAAACTGAAAAAGCTATATACTGTATGGCTCCATTTATATGACATCCTGGAAAAGGTAGAGCTGCAGCGACTGAGCACAGATCCGAGGTCACCAAGGGCAAGGGATAGAGACAGGGAATAGGGACTGACTCCAAAGGGACAGTATGAGGTCACTTATGGTGGTGATGAACCTTTCCTGTATCTCGATTAATGTTGTGGTTAAGTAACTATACACATTTGTAACAATTTATAGAAATCTATACCAAAAATAGAATGTAACTTACTACATATAAGTGTTTTAAAACTGTACAAAAATAATAATCTATTGTGGGCTCATGATATGGAATGTAGGAAGAGGAGATAAGGACCCGCAGGCACCCAGGGGCTAGATGCTGAAGTACCCTGCGGGCTCCGCTGAAGATTTGGAACGTCATCCTGTACTAGATAACGTGTGGCTGACAGAACTCAAATTTGCAAGTAGTCCAACTACTTTTAAAAAGAATCACTCGTGTTTTAATGTAGAATTAATGTAATTAATGAATTAATGAGAAAGAGATTAGGCTAGAAGCAGGGAAACGAAGTGTGGAGTCGCCATCCTGAGTGGCTGTTCGGGAGAGAACACGAGTAGAGCTTCCTGATGAACTGGACAGAGAGCTGAGCCGGAGACAGGCCTCTGAAAGGACTGTGTCCCCGCCGTGGGCAGCTGCGTGCTGATGCTCCGTGCGAAGGTTAGAGAGAGAGGGGAACTGAGGTTTCACACGCAAGATAAATTCTGTCTTTGCCATGTTGACTAAGCAGTGAGCACAGACCAGCCAGGCTTGCACGCTCGACAGGAGCGGAGAAAGGTACGTCCAGCAGGACTGACAGGAGCTGCAGGTGTGGCGGGCACCGGCGTGGGCAGCGCGGTTGGCGAGCGAGGGGTGGATGACAGAGAGTCTCGTACAGAATTTGAGGGAACTTCAACACTTCCTTTGACAAGGCAGAAGGAGGAGAGAACTTGGAGATTGGAAGAAGGTATGAAAGAGAGAGAGAGAACTGACAGGATAATGTAAGCTGAGAATAGAGATTTCATGAGAAAAGAAATGGAAAATGGTAGTGAAAACTCGAATCACAAACCCCCCCTTCCTTAAAAACATGACAAAATGAACAGCAAAAGCAAAATACACCAAAATTAAAATAACATAAGTAATAACCAAATAAGAATAAAATATATACCAGTAGCACTCAGACTAAGAATGACACAAAATCCCCTACTATAAAATGGAAAAGTATTATCCAGATAAAGCGGAAGACGATTCTAATAATTAGCATTTGGCAACAAATCTCACTGCTGAACTTGGGGTGCAAGATCGTGAGTTTGTAAACTCTGAAAAGTACTAAGTATAGACAGAAGAAAAGATAACAATAATGATAATACAGGAAAGAGTTGGGGGAAGGTGATTATATTCAATGCAAACTAAGATGTTCAGCTCAAAAAATAGGGATACAAAAAGGAATTTTAAATAATTGCTATTTGTGATTCCTTGGTTTGGAGACATAAATGTTATTCTTCTAAACATTAGTCATTTCAAGTGATTATAAATATATTTAGGGATTTTCCTTTACAAAAAGGCAAAAAACATATACATATGACACATCAGCAGTCTAGGTTAGAAATAATGAATGATTGGATCATTAGGTGTATGTGGGATCAGAATGAGATATTTTAGAATCCATAGAACACTTTAGGTTGTTTTGGAAGTTCATAGTTGACCTTATAAGCAACCTGAGTTCATTCAAGTATCCACTGGGAGCTCCTCAAGCCTAGACTAGACTGAACAGTAACACGTGTGCACTAGTCTTCAATGACAAGAGTTTGGATAGATCTCAACATGCTTTCCCTACAGACATGCCGTTCAAGTAGACTTATTACAATTCAGCATCGCCTAGGAATTGTGCCCACTCTGTAGTTGCACAAAGTGCATATAAACACACCTTTACTTTTCTGTGTCCTTGTATACGGAGTGGAAAGAACTAGCCATTTTGATAAATGAATATATGCCATTGTGTAAATCTTATCGTGGTTTCTCACTCAAAAACCTTTTAAGATTCCAGGTGCATATCAGCCAGCTAATCCTACAAAACCTACATTTCCTAGGATGCTGCTCAGGGACCAAAGATCCTGTAGGAGCTCCATGGTAGTCAGGATGCTGCCTCCTATCTCATTACTTCCCCACGCAGGTCATTTGTATTTGCAGAAGATCAAATACATTCACTATTGTATCTAGTGCCCCCTGGAGGACATCTTGAATTTTATAAGACAAGGACAGTATAGATTAACAGGTGTGGGGAAATTACTATAAGGAAAAATTGCTATGTTTCCTCTTTAATAGAGTATTGGTGGTGTAAATGTAAAAATCATAATAGCAAATTAGAAAATGTTGTAACCTAACTAATATATCTTTATTTCCAACTATTTATATATGGCCTGGTAAATTTTTATATATTACTTACAGCAAATACAATCTTCTGAGGCTCCATCTGTAATCCAAAAGAAATCTAAGAAGGTTTTCTTTTTCCTTAAGTTTCCGGTAAGACACTCCTCTTAAAACTACACAGATTGCTTCATAACAAGAAAAAAACTCATTTTAAAAGTTCGACATTTTAAAATAAAAAGAAAACACTGGAATAAAAATAGAGAAGGATTTTTCTTCAGAATGACAAATCTCTATAGTATTTCTCAAGCCTTCCCATCAAAGTACCTCTTTTTTCCTTCAATTTTATTAAATATAATTGACATATAACATTTTATTAGTTTGAGACACAAAACATGATTTGATATATGTATATATTGGAAAATATCACAATAAATTTTAAGTAAAATATTAGCAAATACAATATGGAATTGTATCAAAAAATAATGTTCTATCATCAAGTAGGTTTTAACTCCAAGAATATAAGGATGATATTATATCAAGAACTCTGTTAACATACTTCCTACATCAACAATTAAAGGAGAAAAACTATATGATCATATCAGTAGATGCTAAGAGGCATTTAATAAAAGCCCAGCAATCACTAATAAAAACCCAAGATGATTTAAACTTGAAGATTCTTTTCTAAAAACCATAGTAAGTATTATCTTAAATAAGACACAAGAATGATTTCACTCAGTATCAGATATCAGAAAGTGATACACTATCTAGAAATTCCAAGAAAATATAAGAAAATTCTATTGGATACAATACAAAAACTACTAAGGTGATTAAATGTAATAAATATATAAAATCAATAGCTTTCTTTCTGTAATAGCATATGTATTGAAGAATATAGATGATAAAGCGATCGTTTACACAGAAATAAAATCTACAAAGTGTTAACAAATCAGTAAGGTATTGGCATAGAAATTCAGTTATTAGGTATATATCTCAAAGAATTGAAAGCAGGGACTCAAACAGATATTTATACTCTGTCCCAGAGAAGTATTATTCATAAGAGCCAAAAGATGGACATGACCCAAATGTCCACTGACGGATGAATGGATAAATAAAATGTGGCACACATACAATGGAAAATTACTCAGCCTTAAAAAGGAAGGAAATTCTGACACACACTACAACATTAATAAACATCAAAGGCATTATGCAAAGTGAAATCAGCCAGTAACAAAAGTATACATACTGTATGATTTCACCAATATGAAGCCCCTGTCTTCAAATTCATAGACACAGAAAATAGAAGGGGAGAGTGGAGAGTTACCATTTAATGGGGACAGAGTTTAAGTTGGGGATGATAAAAACATTCTGCAAAATCATGGTGGTGATGGTCGCATAACAATGTTTAGGGAAGCCTGGGTGGCTCAGTGGGTTAAAGCCTCTGCCTTCAGCTCAGGTCATGATTTTGGGGCCCTGGATCAAGCCCCGCATCAGGCTCTCTGCTCAGCAGGGAGCCTGCTTCTCTCCCTCCCCTCTCTCTGCCTGCCTCTCTGCCTATTTGTGATCTATGTCTGTCAAATAAATAAACAAAATCTTTCAAAAAAAATCTTCTTTAGTTAAACAGAATAGATCTGCATATAAATGACAAATGTGGTATCTCAAATAAGTGGAGGAAAAATGCTATATCTAATAAATGATATTGACTCAGTTGGCCAATCATCTTCAAAAAATAAATCTGGACCTTGATCTCACATCACATATAAACTCAAGTTCCAGGTTGATTACATACTTAAAAGCAAAAAGTATGACATTAAAGAGTTAGTTAAAAGCTTAAAAATTACACATAAACATGTTTGACCAAGTTAAAACAAGCAACATGAATGGCATAAGAGATTAGAAATAACAGAGTCTATACATTTAGGCAAAAAGTATTTTCATTGTGGACTTCCCTCAAAAAGTTAAAAACGGAACTACCCTAGGATCCAGTAATCACACTACTGGATATTTACCTCCAAAATACAAAAACATTAAATCAAAGGGATCTATGAACCCCTATGTTTACTGCAGCGTTATTTCCAATGGCCAAATGATGGGAGGAGTCCCGGTGTCCATCAATAGATGAATGAATAAAGAAGAGGCGGAATATACAATGGAATATTATTCAGCCACAAAAAAGAATGAGATCTTACCATTTGCAACAACATGCATGGAGCTAAAGAACATAATGCTAAATAAAACGAGTCCGTCAGAAAAGGACAAATACCACATGGTTTCACTCATATGTGGGATTTAAGAAACAAAACAAGCAAGCAAAGAGGGGGGTGGAAGAGAGAGAGAGACAGACAGCTCTTAATTGTAGAAAACAAATTAATGGTTACCAGAAGGGTGTGGGAGGGTGGATTTTTGAAACACATGATGGGGATTAAAGAGGACACTTACATGATGAACACCGTGTAATGTATGAAGTTACTGCATCACCGTATCATACATGAGAACTAACATAACACTATGCTAACAATAGTAGAATTAAAATAGAAAACTTAATACAAAATATTTCCATTACAATTGGTAGATCATGGATTGACTTCTGTGGTATAGCAAGAGCTCCTAAAATTTGCTACAACAAGACAAACTAGAATTTAAATGGATCTGATCCAGATCTGAATAGAAAATTAATTGAAGAACAAATCCAAATGTCCAACTGTCCCCAAATTCCCTCTGTCCCTGCACATACATGTCCCCTCACATCAAGAAGTAGAATCTATTTTTCTCCCCTTGAATCTGCACTAGTTTTGTACTTGTTTTGTAAAGTCACGTTAAGTGTCCCCGTCACAATAAATGTGACAGAAGTGATGTTCTAGGAGTTCCTGAGGTATTAAAAGGACTAGCACCTTCTCTTAAAATGCACCTGCTGTATTATACAAAATCCAGGTTCTGCTAATGAATGATCCATGGGAAAGGGGTTCCCTAGAATATGAGGGTGATGACATTCCTGCCCCAGCCAAGATCTGGACTGGATATTCCAGCCTCAGCCACACTCTTAAATAAATGCAGCCCTGTTAAGGGCAAATGCACCTGTAGTGAGGAAATGGAATTTAAGAAGCAGTGAGATGCATTTATACACTGCAGAGTGGGCCAAGAATTTTTATTGTTTGCACAATGAAAATATGTGGAAAATATGACTTGATGAGATCTGTACGGAAGATGATAACAATGGCCCATAAAATTTGAAGAAGTGATTGTGATGTGATCTTATATACTTATGGGTTGTCCTCAAAGCAATCTAAAAATACTATCAGACTTGGAAACTGAATTTGCTTGAGCAAAGATCATACTGCTTTTGTTTTGTCCACATTTATTTAGGTCCACAAGCAAAGGTGTGATTTAAAGTAATAGTCTTCAAACTTCTGTTATTCCCCAAAAGAATTCTGAAAATCTACATCTGCATATTCCTTCACATATTTTTGGTTGATGTCTAAAACTGTTCATCGGGATTTGAAAGAAGTATAAAAATGTACATATATTGTAAATATTGATATTTAGAAATAAAACTATAATTTTACTCTTTCAAACATATCCAAAGGAATCTTAATAGCCTAATGGTCTGATATACATCATCCCCCATTTTAAAAATACATGAACAAACTCTTCTCTAAATATTTCCTTTTTATCGTTGGTCTCAATGTTTCATTTTATTTCCTTCTCAAATATTTATTTATTTAAGTGTCTATCTGAATGTAAATCTATTGGTACAAGTTTCGTATCGGTCGCCCGTGGTACACTGAGTCCATGAATGTTTCTAAATGAGGTCCTCCCTGTGTCCATGCCCTGCCTCCTCTAGTTTTGCAGTCTCCTTCCTCTCTAACTCTGGACGTGGCCATCTGACTTGCATTGGCCCATGATATGTCAGAAAATGGGATGCTTGTTCATTTCTGCTCTCGGTTTCTCTGTCTTCTCTATAAGCACATGCCCCGGCTAGCCTCCTGGCAAAAGAAACACAGAACAGCAAGGTCAGCAAAGTTGTCCAAGCTGAGGCCCCAGATATGTGAGTCTAGCAAAGATCAGTTAAGCCCCTAACGGACTCTGTGCTGACTGTAGACATTGAATTTGACCCACTAAACTCAAATCAATAAAGAGAAATCATAGAACTGGAAGCCAAAGTAAATGTGTATTTTCGTATGCCACTGTGATGTTGTGACCTTTTTGTTGCTGCTGTTGTTACGCAGCTCTACTGCTAGAATCGGGTGACAAGTACATATTTTCTGGACAATCACACTAACTTCAAATTCATGACTAATCATCAAACATTTGAATGAATCTGCAACAAAAACATGTATATTAACTGAAATTTAAGATTTTATTTTTCTTTCCTATGACCATATGACTCTAAATATTGAAAAAGTTTAAATTCATGACTAATCTGTTAATATTTCTATCATGTGATACATTCTTAACTCACTCTCTTTTTGCTTTCCTTGATGATTTTCACCTATCATCTCTTCTTAAACCATAGTACCTCCCTTCCCTGTCATTCAAAGTAGATGAACTTGCCTCCTACTGCTGCAAGAAAATCTAAGCAATTAGGAAAGAAATCCCCCAAGTATGATCTGTGCATCTTCTCCTTTCCTGCCTGTTTCCCTAGATGGATGATTCATAGTCTGATATAAAGCAAAATTCACCACCTGTATACTGCATCATATCCTCTCTCATTTACTCAAAAATATAGATCCAAAAATACTTCCTTGCTTTTCCTAAATTTTCAATTTGTCTTTGTTCCCTACTTGATCACTCCTATCAACATATATGCATGATGTTATTTCTCCTATCTTTCAAATAAGTGTTTCTTTGGTCTGACTCTCCCCAACCCCCAACTGTCATCTCTATTCTTTATTCCTTTTTGCAACCCAAACTTGTTACTCTCTGGTCCTTGAAACACTTTACTCACTTGATTTCTTCTCTTGGTTGTCCCAAGACTGTACTGGCCACCACTTCTCAGGCCCCTTTGCTGAGTCTGTCTCTTCTTCCCAACCTCTTAATGTGGTCTATCTCAGGACTCAGTCCCTGACCTGTTTGTTTCCCTGCCTACTCATTTTGTGCAGACTCTCCTCCAGTCTATAGCTTTAAATATCTCTTTGACAAGACCTTCCAAATTAAAACCTCCAGCCTACACTTCTCTTCCAAACTCCAGATCTGATTATCGGACGGTCTACTTGATATCTCTCTTTGGATATTCATAAACATCTCGATGTCATCATAGATTAAATTCCTGACCCTCCGAAGCTGCTCCACTGCGGTCCTTCCCGCCTCAGTTGACGGCAGCTCCATTTTTCTTGTTGCTCAGAACCCAAACCTTGGACTAACTCCTCTCTTTCCTGCATAGCCTTAAAAAATACATCCTAAATCCAACCATTTCTCCACATTTCCTCTTGTTTCACTCCAGTCTGAGCCACTACCATATCCTAAGAGCTCCTAACAACTCAGCATATATCAGTTCTTGCCTCCTGCAGCCTATTCTCAACACAGAAGTCGAGAATGATAAAGCTATACCTCTGCTCACTACCCGCCAGGGCTCTCCATCTCACAATGGACAGCACAAACACAAAGTGCTTTTAAAAGGCTCTACGAGGCTCTGCATGATCTGGCCTCTTCCCTCCCCCACATTTCTCTGACTATTCTTACTATGCTTGCTCCATTTGCTCTACCTGCAGTGGCTCCGAGCTATTCCTCAAAATACGAACCATCTTAGGGTCTTTGTCAGCAATTGTCTGCCTGGAACCCCAGGTATCTATGTGGCAAACTTCTACCCTCTTTGAATTTTCTTCAAATATCACCTTTTCAACACAGTATATCCCCCATCTCCCTTTTTAAAGTTAGTTTCCTCAAACCACTCCTCCTATAAACCCCTACTTCCTAACCTCTAACTTTGCTGCTTGATTTACTCATTGTCCAAAGCACTTATCACCTTCCAACATAGTGTATGATTTGCCTACCTACACCCCATAATATAAATTCCAAGTGATCAGTTGTAGGGATGTGTGTGTGCTCTCTTTGATTCACTGACATATCGCAAGAAACTAATACAGTTTCTGGCCCAAAGGAGGAGCTCAGTAAATACTACAACAAAACCCAGGATATTAACTAGGATTTAAAATTTTGTTTTTTATTTCTGATGATCATAAGGCCCTAAATATTAAATATTTTCTTTTGGATTAAGTTACCACTGGAATTATTAGTAGTATACAACTGATCAAATAATAGAACTATATTTTAAACATTGATGTTTATTAAACAAGTAAAATTTTACTGGTGAATACCTTAATAAGATGAATCATGAACGACCTTTCACTTCATTTAATGAAAACAAAATGTATATACTGCTGTAAAGTAACTGGTATAGCGGTTGTCCTTTATTTTTTAAAGGAAGTAGAAAATTCTTCAAAAAACATTCTAAGGTTAGAAAAATAAAGTAAAATTACAAAAAAAATTTAAAATATTTCTAAGATAAAACATTATTTTTAAATATCTAAGATGAAATTGAGAATTGATTATAATTGGAATAAATGATTCATCATATATACTCAATAAAATGGGTTTTAAGTACTTTGTTTAATATCATCAAATCTGAGTGAAAAGTGAGAGTCTTATTGATAAGTTTTACCTAATATGTCTTGAAAAATTTGGTAGCACCAAAAAAAAAATTTCAGTTACATTTTAAAAATCACCAGTAAACTTTACCTTTTTGGCTTTTCCAAGAAGCTTTTCTTTCCAGCAAATAGCATGTCCTTGGGATGAGTATAGCTAAAAATAATTAATGCTTCAATGCATAAAGGACTGTTATTAGCCTTCAGTATTTTTTTTTTTAAAGATTTTATTTATTTATTTGATTGGGAGACAGAGAGCACAAGCAGACAGAGCAGCTGTCAGAGGCAGAGGGAGAAGCAGACTTCCTGCCCAGCAGGGAGCCCAGTGCGGGGCTTGATCCCAGGACCCTGGGACCATGACCCAGCCAAAGGCAGCCACGTAAGTGACCGAGCCATCCCGGTGCCCCCGCATTCAATACATCTTATTAACACCTTCTTCACTTTTCTTTTCTTTCTTTTTGTTTTTTTTTCAAGTGCTCCCCTTACGTGCACATATTCATGATAAAAGCTAGCAGCATGGAAGAGGCACAGTCCTCAAACGAAAATCATCATCAGTTCCACTACGAACCCCAATTTACTATATATACTGCGTTCAGAATATCTCAGCTGGGACAAAATGCTGCTTTCCTAACCTATTTTTCACCCATAACATAAATAGAAAAGACAGGGAAATTTCCTATGGGTTATGGTGACTTGATTAATCACTTACTAAGTCCTCTTTTTTTTCTTGTTCCCCCTGCCCCCCCCCCCCCCCCGATTTGGCGGCCAGTGTGAGCGGATGCCATTTAGTTTTAATTTCAAGTTATCAGGAGATTTTCGGGACATCTGTCAATGAACTACATAAATAAGACATGAAAGTATAGAAACTTAGTGAATGTTATTTCAGAAACTGCTGGGCATGAGCTTTGTCTTAGGAGAATCCCGGCATGTTTCTTAGGAAAAACACACATTCTCGCTGTGAATGTTCAGTCCTCTCTTCTGTTGGAAGCTCCGTGTGTGTGTGTGTGTGTGTGTGTGTGTGTGTGTGTGTGTAAGCTTTTATATCGTAGAGTGAGGGAAGAACTGTTAAGAACTTGGTGACTTCTCACTCAAATGGATTTTGGGGAAGAGTTAGAAGTGGAGAATCTGGAAATTGATTACTTTAAAGTATTCTTATATCCTCTAGAAAGTCTTTCACATCCTTAAGAAGTAGCCTAGCCCAATTTGAAGATTATTGATAAAGGGCATTGCTCTCCCATGATGAAGTGTAGACTGCTGTGGTTATCTGACATCCTTTACCAAATTATTGGAACTTTTGTACTTAGATCTTACTCAGAAGATCTACTTATCTAAGATAGTGTCTCTCCAGAATATATTATACCATTCCCTAGAATTCTGATTCCAACTAGCTTTTATGTACAGTTTCTCACGCAATCATCCACTTTGAGAAGGAAGTTGTGGATCTCTGAGTTAGATATTTGACTGTGAATCTGAGGGAGACTTAGAGAAAGTCTATTATTCAGTTATGCTCCAGAAATGATGTCAAGGAACATCAACTTTATAACTGTAATTCTTGAATATTCTCCAGTCCTCTGACACAGTCTTTTCACAGACCAATCACTCATTCACCTGATGACTAAGTGATAAGAACATAAACTATTACACATTTAGGGCTATGTCTTTCTCACTAGACACATTGGAATGTTTAAACGGCCGTCTTCAGATACTTCAGTGCTCATTTGCACCCCCACTAGATGGTAATGGAAACATACACTTGAGCTTCGGTATAATATATCAAATATTATAAAGAAAGAATTATAAAGAAAGAAGGCGAAAGAACAAAAATTCAGATTAGAAAGTTTATCTGCCTCCCTTCTTCCCAATCCAAACTAAATTGGCCCAGGAAAAATGTAAAAATAAGGAAAAGCTGAGTTAGTGTTTAAAGCTAAGGAAAGTATGTTAAACACTACAAACGCTGAAAATATTTAAATAGAGTTCTAAACTAAAGGAAGACACCTCAAGGAAGCTTGCCACCCACTTCCAGAGGAAAACAGCATTGCCTCTTGTGAATAAGAAAAGCAGGCTCTAAATCCCATGGCCCTTTCTCCTAACTTAGGGAGAGAAAAAGCGGAAAACCGTGTGACGAACAGGAAACATGCCACTGGGAAAATAGAAAGGTTGTGGCAGGACTCTGTAGTGCCAGCATCTGGGTAGGGGAGTCCCAGGGCAGTGTGGGAGCATGACTGGCAGAGACGGAGGGAAGAGGCCGGGAAGGTGGTGAGATTCCTCCCACGGCGGCTGAACTACGGCCTTGAGCAACTGAGGCCAGAGCACTGCTCCTTGAACCCACTGAAATATCCAGTGAACGTTGTGGTGGTTCTCCGTCCCAGAAAGGTACACACTCAGGCGTTTATAATACAATTCCCTCCTCCCTGCCCCCCCCCCTTCCTCCTTAGCGTGCTCCCTGCGCACCGGCTGCTTTTGCTGCTATCTTTGTGCCGATTCCTTCCTTTGCAAGGGGGCCTGCAGCATACAAGTGCCCTCCAACCCATGGTAAAATGATTATAATCATATCATATCACTATATAATCTTATGATATAAACAGAAATTAGGTGATTATCTAGGGAAGAGGTGTGAAAAACGGTTGTTTGTTGCTCTCAAAATAAAAGGATGAATAAACATAAAATAAAGAAACCATATGATTTAAAAGAAAAGATATTTCTCGACAAAAAATAAGGAGAATATTAGTACTTAGAAGGAAGGAAGGTTTACTTTTAAAATTGATCTGCTGGGGAATAATATTACGTGATAAGGTAAGAAATAAAAGGAGCACATCATAAAAGGCCTCGTGAGTCATTGTAAAATTTTGAATTTTATTCCATATAGATTAAAACCAGGGGAGGATTTTGAGCAGAATACTGATATTATCTGACTTACATTTTCATATACTCACATTGGCTAAGTTGAATGTATTAATATACTGAACATCAATTCTTCCACGAAAACAAACACAGAGGTTGGTTATGTTATTGCAATAATCCACGCCTTACTCTTACCTCCAGTTGATGACATCTTGGAACAGGTTAAATCAATGACAACTGTGAGAAGTGATCAGATTTTTGAAATTGTAAAATTAGAGCTAAGATTTTTGTAACGGAATAGATTGGGTAATGAAAGAAAGTCGGTTGAAATGTATTATAGTGGGACGCCTGGATGGCTCAGCTGGTTAAGCCGCTGCCTTCTGCTCAGGTCACAATCCCAAAGTTCTGGGATCGAGTCCCACATCAGGCTCCTTGCTCAGCGGGGAGCCTGCTTCTCTCTCTACCTCTGCCTACCACTCTGCCTGCTTGTGCCCTCTCTCTTTTTCTGACAAATAAATAAATAAAATCTTTAAGAAAAGAAAAAAAGAAAATGTATTATAGTTACCACTGATAATACTAATAATAATCTGAAGGATATATAACTAGTAGATATATATCTTGCCCCAGTATTTCTATTTTTAAGAATTTAAGCTATGGACTGTCATGATTCACCTCCCCTTCCAATTTCCCCCAACTCCCTTCTCCTCTCTAACTCCCCATGGGGAGGTGAATCATGAGAGATTATGGCTCTGAAAAACAATCTGAGGGTTTTGAAGGTGGGGGGTGGGAGGTTGGGGGAACCAGGTGGTGGGTATTAGAGAGTGCACGGATTGCACGGAGCACTGGGTGTGGTGCAAAAATAATGAATACTGTTATGCTGAAAATAAATAAATTTAATTAAAAAAAAGAATTTAGGTTATGGAAATATTCCTGTATCCCAAAGGATTTATTAATTACAACAGAAAAAAATTGGAAATCATCTAAATGTTAAAAAAAAAACCTGTTTAAATAAATTAAAGTAGAATGAGGTAAATAAATAATATGCAAATAGTAACAAAAAAAGAATTAGCTCTATAAGCACTGATATGGAAGGATATTCATGAAGTTTAAATTAGAAAAGGTGGAGGAAAAATATCATTATCTATAGAAACAGATAGAAGTCTTCCTAGAATATCCAAAATAAACTTTTAAAAATTATAAACTAAAAAAAAAAGTCAGTAAGGAATCCAGATACAAGAATAACTTGCAGAAGTCAATACAGTTCCTATCAAAAAATGTAATGAGAAAATAATTTTTCTGCTTTAATTGCATTATAAATCATAATTATCTTGGAATAAACTAACAAGAAAAAAATAACAGGAAATGTTAAATATTTTCTTAGGGAAAAAGAACTAGGAAACTTAATAAGCAACATAAACACCCAGTCTTTATGGGTCATAAAGACTCTAAAGACTCATAAAGACTCTAGGACATTGACAGCAATATGGCACTGATGGCATAGTTTGAATATTTCTGAATCCTCATATAAAAACAGAAAGAACGACTAATTAAAAAAAAAATCAGAATCCTATGGACATTAAAAAAACAAGCAAACAAACAAACAAACAAAAAAACCCTAGGAGACAAAGTATTCCCAGAAAACCCAAAGACCAAACAGGCAAGAACAGACCTTAAGACATGTAAGAATCTGGCATCTGTGAAAGTAAAGATGGAGGGAAAAATAAACCATCTGATGGCTCTGATAACCAAAGTAAACAGCAGGTATTCAATAGAAAGCTTTGAGTCAGCCTGAGAAAAGCAGATATGCAATGCAATAGTGGTTAAGTACAAGCAGTCCCCAATAAGGGCTGAAGCTGACTAGCCTCTATGAATTCATAAAACTGAGCCACCAGGACAGCTTCCTACAGTGGTTCCCCAAACTGAAGAGAAATTGATGAGAGGGAAATAAAAAGTCAACAGGAAAAGAAATATAGAAATGAAGAGGAAAAAAAGTTTAGATAAAAGCAGAGAGCAGAGTTTCTGGCTATAACATAGTGATGTGCTCAAAAAACATTCTTCCAGGGTGCCTGGGTGGCTCAGTGGGTTAAGCCTCTGCCTTTGGCTCAGGTCATGATCTCAGGGTCCTAGGATCAAGCCCCACATCGGGCTCTCTGCTCAGTAGGGAGCCTGCTTCCTCCTCTCTCTCTCTCTGCCTGCCTCTCTGCCTACTTGTGATCTCTGTCAAATAAATAAATAAAAATCTTAAAAAAAAAAATTCTTCCAAAGAGTAATTACACACTGGGAAAATTCACAAACCATTTCAGCACTGGAAATCAAACAAAGCGCTAAACAGTCTGAGAAGTATTTTAATGCTTGCAATACTGCTGAACACCAGGCCAGAACAGTAGGAGTGTGTGGTGTTCTGCTCCGAGGCTGCTCCTACAGCACCTGCCCTTGTCTATGTGGGGGCTCTACCTGGTCGAGCAAGCTCTGAGGATTGGCAGCTTCTCTGCTACTTTCAAAAGGGGCTCACGTGATTTTGAGGGGCAGTTAAGACACAGGTCGGGTGGCACTGCTAGTGGAAGTGACTTCCCAAAGGTTGGCCAGTTGGGGAGGGCCAACAGCTTGACTGCAATATTCCCCAAGACTGCAGCGCAGATTGGGCAAGCATATTACCGGCTGAGGCTGTGTACATATACAGTGGTTATGGAGTGGTCCCAAGCTATTCACAGACTCCTAAGAAATTACTCATATGGAAGATAAAAGACTCAAAAGGACCCCATTCAAAGTAAAACCTGAGCCAGATACGAACATGTCCTGAATGTGTTCCCTTGCCTATATATAGATCTTTCTGTAGATCATAGAGCTTTATTGGCTCGAAGTATTTAAATACAATCTGTCAATCAATGGCAGACTACTAAACTATGCAGATGAAAGGCAGCTCCTAGAAAGCCAAGTTTGAAAATAAAAACAAAATAAATAAAACTTCTAATAAACTAACTAACTAACTAAATTTAATAACTAAATAAATAAATGAATAAATAGAGACATCAGTGGTAACACTCCACAAGGGAGATTTCACAGACTAAGCCCAGGCAAGTAACTAAACAAATGAACAAACAGAAACCCAGCAGAACATTCTGTGGGACTGAGAGGTGGGGGAGTGGGAGGAATGGTAGAGATTAAGAATTCAAAATGCTACAGCATGTTACCTAAACTGTCCAGTTGCCAACAAAAAATTGTGGGATATTTGAAGAAATATGAAAGTGAGATCCATACTTAAGAAAAAAAGCAGTCAATTGTTGTTTAGCAAAGATTTAAAGCAGCTATGACAAATATGTTCAAAGAACTAAAAGAAACCATGTATAAAGAATTAAAGTATGACAACAAAGAATCAACAGATACAGATTTTCAATAAGGATGTAGAAATTATTAAAAGAAGAAAGAAACAAATAGAAAATGTGAAGTTGAAGATTCTAATAAATAAAGTAAAATTCACTGTAATTCATCACTACACATGTTTGAGATGGCAGAAGAAAGAATCAGAGAAGTGATGATGGAGCAATTATAAACTATACAATCTGCAGAAAAAAAGAATAAGGATTGAAGAAAAATTAATAAAGCCTCAGACACCTGTTGAACATCACCTGTACCAGCACAAATGTAATGGGAATCTCCCCAAAAAGTAAGAGGAAAGAAAAAAAAAAAAGGCAGAAATATGTTAGAAGAAATAATGGCTAAAAAATTCTTCAATTTAAAGAAAAAAAAAAAACACTATAGATCCAAAAGCTCAACAAACTCCAAGTAAGATAAATACAAAAAATTCTATAAGTAGACATTTTATAGTTAAAATGTTGAAAGATTAAAAGAAATCTTGAAATCAAGATGAAGAAAACAACTCATTATATATAAAGCAACATCAACACAATTAATAGTTGACTTTTCACCAAAAACCAATGTAAATCAGAAGGCAGTAGAACAATAAATTCCAAGTGCTAAAAGAAAAAATAGACAATAATTCCATATTTGATAAAACTATCCCTCATAAATGAAGGTAAATCTCCAGAAGAAAAAGAGTATCTTTCTCACAATAGTTCCAAGAAAAATAGAATTAAAACTTGTCAGTTTGAATTGTCCTGGCTGGGGTCACACACAATGGATATAGAGAGGAATATCTAAGGAATAATAGGGTACTATCCATAAAAGGAAATAATTCTGGGCAGGGAAAAATAACAAACTTTTGTTCAGGTCACCCGTGATATGAGGAAGAGCCTGACATGGTAAGCTAGTTTAGCTTGGTCGTCTGTACAGTGCCTCTTCTCCCTCTTTTGGTAATAGTAAAAATTTTTATTTATGGAAATTATTTACTTTATATGGTTAGTGGAACTGCCAATCACAGGATTCTTAGCACAAAGGAGGTCATGTTACCCAAGTTAGCCAATCTTTCCCAGAAAGTGTTATCATTAGGTTTGGGGTATAAAGGCCAAGGGTGGTTGTAACTAAGTTATCCAGTGGTATGACCATTGACATCTTACGGATATTAAAAGAGATGCCCCAAGATATCTGATTTCTAGTGTCTCTAAAGATGAATTCCTGTACTTCTAGAGTTCTAGCTATTTAACTCTTACTTTGATTCTGTGAGAAAAGAAATATGTAACCGTAAATGTTCTTTTATTGCTTATGTTAAGGACAATTCCTGTCACAGGCAACCTCAAACCCTTACAAGTGGTCTGGTTTCATAGGCTCTCAGAAGAGTCCACATTACCTCAGATGCCCAAGAACAAAGTTAGACTTCTGTCAAAATCTATGCCTGACCCTAAAATAGTAGTAAACCAAGAATGTTTCAGTCACGGAAGGAGGATGGTGAGAGGCCACAGTCCGCAAATGGACAGTACACAGAGTTCAAGTCTGTATCCAAAAGGAACTTAACCAGTCAGATGCAGGGAAAAAACAAATCAGATCAAATCAGATCAAACAAAATAATTTTCAGATAAACAAATACTGAGAGAAATCATTGCCAGTGCACTTGCCTTATTAAAAATAAAAGTACCAAAGAAAATCCTCCAGGCTCAAGGAAAGTGACTAAAATCCACAGAAAGATGTGACAAGCACTATAAATGGTGAATTAGTGTACTAATGTAAAAGATTATAGAAATGTATCTTTTCACCCAGAGTTATGGTCTCTAACCACAAAAGAATTCAATTTAAAATTAACAAAGAAAGAAATCTTTGAAATCCTGAAACACTCGCAAGTTAAGCACATTTCACAATAGCCCAGAAATCAAAGTAAAAATCACAGGGTAAGTTAGAAAACATTATGAATTGAATGAAAACGAAAACACAATATATCAGAATTATTGAAAGAAAATAAAGCAGTGCTTACAGGTACACTGATAAAGAAAGTAATGAGAAGATGTAAATTAACAGAATTAGGAATAAAAGAGGGCACATCAATTCTGACACTGCAGAAATTAAAGAAGTTATTCTTTTTTTTTAAGATTTTATTTATTTATTTGACAGAGATCACAAGTAGGCAGAGAGCTAGGCAGAGAGAGAAGGGGAAGCAGGCTCCCTGCTGAGCAGAGAGCCCAATGCGGGGCTCGATCCCAGGACACTGAGATCACGACCCGAGCCAAAGGCAGCAGCTTAATCCACTGAGCCACCCAGGCACCCCGAAATTAAAGAAGTTAAATAAAGGAATATCATAACTGACTTTATACCAATGAATTAGATAACTTTAATGAAATGGAAAGATTCCTAAAAAGATACAAATGATAAAAATCAACTAACCTAGTAGAAAGACCTGAATAGAATGGGGAAAGAGATTGAACTAAATATTTTAAAAATTCCTATAAAGAAAAACTTAGGCCCAGATGCATTCACCAGTGAAATCTATCAAATATTAAAGAAATAATATTAATTCTTTATAAACTCTTCCAGAAAACAAAAGAGAAGAAACACCTTTCCACTATTCTGTGAGCACAGTATTAGCCTGATTCCGAAGCCAGACTAAAACATCACAAGAAAAGAAGGGACAAATAGCGCTCATAAACAAGACCAACATTCTTTACAAATGTTAGCAAGTGGAGCTGGGGGACGGGCAGACCTACGTTTGGAGCAGCAGTACTTATAATAGCCAAAAGGTGAAAGGCACCAAGTGTCACCCAAGGATGAATGGGTAGGCGGATGGGGGTTCTCCACACCGTGAGATATTATTCAGCCTCAAAAAGAAGGAAATACACACTCTGCAACATGGCTGAAGCCCGAGGACATGAAGCTAACTGAAATAAACGCACACGAAAGGACAAAAAGAAATATTAGCCAGTGGAATCCAACAACATATGAGAAGGATTATACACCAGGACCAATTAAGGATTTATCTCAGGAACGCAAGCTTAGCTTAATATGAAGATGAATTAGTGTAATACACTACATTAATAGAGTGAAAGACAAAACCCATCAGAACATTTGAATAGATGCATCCAAAACATTTGACAAAATCCAATGTCCATTCATGATTTCTAAAAAAGATTCTCAACATATCAGAAATAAGAAACCATCCTAGATCTTACAAAGGACATTTATAAAACATTCATAGTTAATATCATATATAATGGTGAAAAACTTATACTTTCACCCTAAAATCCAAAACAAGGCAAAAATATCTGCTCTCGCCATTTCTATTAACATTACAATGGAGGTTCTGAGACCTAGTGTAATAAGGAACAATAAATAAGTTAAAGACATCCAGATCATAAAAATAAAATTGTCTTCTTTTTCAAAATTGCTTTGGCTTATTCTTTGTCCTTTGCATTTCTATATAAATTTTAGGATCAGCTCATCCATTTCTACAAAAAGAAATAAAGTTTGCTAGGCTTTATGGGGACTGCATTGAATCAGTTATTCAATTTAGACAGAAAGCCATATTGATAATATTGACTTTTCCAATCCATAAATATGAAAAATCTCTTTACTGATACAGATCTTTAATTTCTCTTAGCAATGTTTTGGCTTTTAGTATACAGGTCTTGTGCTTCTTTTATTAAACTTATTTGAGCCATCTTGCTCAATTTATTTAAGAGGTAGAATAAATTTTTTTAGGATTCCTTGAGAATTTCCACATCCAGAATAATGGATATGCTTTTCCAGATAGATAGGGTTCAACCTCTCTTAAAATAATACCCATATATGTCATGGCTGTATTATTAGGGGAACACAAGTTAGTAATTGTGATATCTTCCTTCAGAACTGAAATTTGTGTGGAGTGACTCTTTCTATCTCTAATGCTGTTTTGTGTCTCACAATTTGTCTAACAGATATATAACCACCTCAATGCTATTTTGTCTAATATATATATACATATATATATATATATTAAAAGTATTATAAGATTAAAAGTAAATAACAGATCTATCTATCTATCTTTCTATATTCTGAGGACTTTTAATTGGTGAGCTCAGCTGATTGCATGTCTGGAGATGACTTATATTTCCGGACTTGTTTCTATAATTATACTTTATGTTATTTGTCCTGCTTTTCTTCTTTGTTTCTACTTCTTCCTGGTCTATTTTGGGGGGCAGGGGGTGAAAATTAAGATTTTTACAACTAGAAGTTATATACTCTATTTCTATGCTTTTCGTGCTTACCTTTGAGATTCTTTCATGCATCTAAGACTGTCTTCGTGCTCTGAATTAACTAGGGAAAAGGCTAAGCTACTGAAAGATACAATGGCTTAACAAAAAATTTACTTCTCTTTCATATAACAGTCCTGAAGCAAGCGGTCCAGGTTAATATGGTGGCTCTGCTCTATGAGGTAACTCAGGGCCCTAGCCTGCCTCCAAGTCACTGCACTGTCATTTGTTAGGATGTTGCCCCCATCTGCATGGTCACAGCTGGACTGCTGCCACATCTATGACCCATAGGAAGAAGAGACAAAACCCAGAGCGTTTCTTTATTTTAAAGCAATGAGGCCAGAAGCTGCACACAGTACTTCTGTCCAATAGCAAGAAGTTATTCATATGGAAATATCTTGCTGCCAGTCAGAATGGGAAATGCTGTCTCCTGTTGGTAAGACCATGTACCTAGCAAGGAGAGAATAGATCTTTCAGGGACACGTAGTAGTTTGGTCATCTAAATATTTAGGTGTACTTTCTTCCCACACAAAGAAAAGATTTACTCTTTTTATCAAGATCCCATCTAGTACAAAATCCAAGCTAAGTGCTGCAAAATTCTCTGCATTCAGTGCATCAAGGCTTCTCTCCGTCCTGTGAACAACATATTAATAGACAAGTTATATGAACCTGAATCCTAATGTGTAATGATGGAAAACCTTTTGGATAAAGGAAGAATAGGAAATACAAGTAGTCACTGGTCCAGGAATCAGGAGGAAACCATGCTGAGCAGGTGTTACAAAGAGCTTCCTGGCCTAGTAGTCAAGAAGGTTCCCTGGTTTCATGCTGGTTCTGATCACTAAGAAAAATTCCCCTATCATCCAGGAACTCTGTCTTGCCTTCTAGATGTTCTTCATTGTTCTTAAATCTGTGGCCATATTTGATTTGGGGAAGAATGTAGGTAAGTTGGAGTGGAAATGGAGAGCGCACTGTGGTAATAGCCCACTTCTAACTAGAGTATGTTTGGGATCCTGAGGTTGCCTGAAAGACTGAACAATCACGGACTTCCACAAGATCTTACTTTTAGACTTGGTGGTGGTATAATTATGAAAACAACTTAGTAGCCTTCAGTTCTGTTTATTTATTTGTTCATATGCCTATAATCACATCAAACTTTTTTTTTTTTTCTGTACAAATCTTCTAAGCCAGGCGCTTCATGATTTCTTGGCTCCCTCTCTCCCTTTTTCTCATTTTAATCATAGCTACTGTGAGTCCATCTCAACAGTAGATTTAGGTTGGAAGACAACACACTTAAACTGATCTTTGTTAAAGGGTTGCATCTCTTTCTTTGGGAAGATGTTTCAGTTGTAGTTTTATCTCATGCTATGTCTTATCATTCATTGTAAGAGCAATAAGGGATATGTGTTGGCTGCTCTTGCTGCTTTCAGCAAGGTATTATAAGAAAAAGATGAGCTAAGGCAAGAATATGCCAATTTGCAAGCAGAGAAGGAAGGGAATAGAGAAACCAGAAATTTGAGCCTCACAAGCTGGAAAAAGCCAACTGCTTCTGTACCCCAAACACAAGATCCACTGCCTCAGTGCTAAGCCCTAAATTTTGCCAAGCCAAGTGCCCCATATTTAAGGTTTCTGTGATTGCTGCATTCTTTCAGGGACTGATTTAGTCAGCTTAAGGTTAAGTTACTTTAAGCAAGAACTCTTAAAATACAGTTAAATGATGTAAATTTCTACCTCAAGTAATGGTCCTAAGATAAAATCAGATTAGTGGTATGGTTCTGCTCTTAGTCATTCAGGGACGCAGATGATTCCCTTTCATTGTTCCACTATTCCCTACAGTCTGCATTTGTATGGTCAACTCTAGGTCTCTATATTGTCCATGTTTCAAAAATCAAAAAAGGGAAAGATTAGTCTAGGACAAACAATTTTCTTTTAAGCAAATAAGGCAAAAGGTGCACACATGACTCCAACTCACATTATATTGGCCTATATGCAACAGGCCACCTGCAGGGAACTGACTGAATGGTATTCACCCAGGAAGGAGGGAAATTCAGATCCTAAATTTAATTTAGAAAGGACACCACACCTACAAATTCCTGCCCCAAATATAAATATCTTAGAATACTTTTATTATGGTCAACCCCTTTCAATTTATATGATTTGCTCAGATTGTTATTTTTGTCTTTTTTGGACACAACTCAAGATAGATATTGTTATTTTTATGTGGATGTTTATTTAGACTTACATGTTTACCGATTTATATATGCCCACTTTTGTCACCGTATACTTTTTTTTTGCTGCATAATAAACTACCAGGAGCTTAGCAGCTTAAAACAACACCTACCTGTTAGCTTACTGTTCTGTGTATCAGAAGTCTGGCAAGGCAAGGTGGGGTTCTCTGCTAAAAGTATCACAAGGGTGATATCAAGCTGTTAGCTAGATTATGTTCTCATCAGGAGGCCTTGTGGGGGAGTCCTCTTCCAAGCTCATTCTTTTTGTTGGCAGAATTTGTTCCTTGGGGCTATATGACTGAGGCCTCCCTTTTCTTGCTAGCCATCATCCATTGGTCCATCTCAGCTCCTTCCCAGCACAGATAGGCCATTCAGGGAGGGCCACTTTCACTTCTTCTGCAGCTAAGGATAAATATATATTAGCATATGCACAAGCAGCTTCTCAACTTCCCTTAGAATTAGTCATATCATCTTACTGAGTAAAAGAAAATCTTTGATACTTGTCCATTCTTATTTGTATCAGATATGTTTTTTAACATGTTTGAAAGTTATATACTTTAATAGTGGTAACCAAAGAAAAACGCCAGGTAGCCAGAGTTGCCCTATTATAAAAAATGCTAGTCATTCAAGACCCATAGAAGAATAAGCGTCTGTAAACCAGACTTTCAGTTCCTCACTATTAAATATGAATAATGAATTTCAGCCTCTGATATATGAAAATACAGCATAAAGAAGAAATCAAATTAAGAGGAAACTAAGAGATTGCTGGGGGCAGAAAAACTCTAAGAAATAACAATTAAATCTTTTAAAAAACCCCTCAGTTCTGGACAAGATGGGGTAAGCATATGCAACCCAATTTCTCTTGTTGATCACAATGAAAACCCCATGGACAAAATGCATAAGGCAATTATCAGAAGACTCTGAAAGGTGGGAAAAAGACAGACTAGCTAGGGACTATTGAGAAATGGCCTGTGTGAGTATGCTGTTTTGTTTTGTTTTGTTTTTTGTTTGTCTCCTATGTATGCTATGGGCACAGACAAAAACAAAACAGACAAAACTCCCCCAAAGCCCCCAAAAAACCCTACTCAAAGGACTAGGAAGAGGATGACTCTGCAGAACAGAATTCTTTTTAATATACCCTCCCAAATGCAGGTAAATACCATGAAAGGTGCACTGCCCCTTTCCGTCCATACCTGACACAGGGGATGGGGCCCTCTTGATAATTCTTATATGTACTAAGCAAAAGAGCAAAGAGCAGCATCTTGCCCCCTCCCAAATTAGAGAGTGGGAGAAGGATTAGAAAGAAGGGAGAAAAGACGCTCAACCTCACTAATCATCAGGGAAATGGAAATAAATAAAAATCATAATGAGATCACTTCACACCTTTTAAGATGGCCATTATTAAAAACAAAAACAAAAACAAAACCCCAATCATTAGTGATAATGTTGAGAAATTGAAAATCCTTTTATACTGTTGCTGGGAATGTAAAATGGTGCAGCTGCTATGTAGAAGAGTATGAACATTCCTTGAAAACAAAACCAAAACAAAACCACCGTGTGATCCAGCAGTCCTGCTTTTGGATTATTTATCCAAATGAATTTAAATCAGAATCTCAAAGAGATATCTATACTCCTATGTTCATTAGAGCATTGTTCATAATAGCCAAGAGGTGGAAAAAACCCAAATACACATTACAAATAAACAAAGCAAATGTGGTCTATACACACAAAGGAGTATTATTCAGCCATAAAAAGAACAAAATTCTGTAATATGCTGCAGCATGGATGAAACTTAAGGACATTGCGCTAAGTAAAGTAAGCAAGTCACAGAAGGACCAATACTGCATGATTTTACTTATATGAGGTTTCTAAAGTAGTCAGGTTAATCAAGCACAAAATAGGATGGTGGTTGCCAGGGGCTGAGGGGAGGAGTAAATGGAGAGTTCCTGTTCAAAGATATAAAGTGTCAGTTATGCAAGATGAAAAAGTTCTAGAGCTCTGCTCTGCAACATTGTTGTAACAGTAAATAATGCTATATTTAATACATAAATGCTTGTTAAGAGGGTAAATCTCATGTGATTTTCACACGATTTTTTAAAAAAGTGGTTCAACATTTTTAAAATGCTAAAAGAAAAAATCCCCTATAATCCAGAATTGAATAGCAAGTGAAAGGTGCAAAGCAATTGAATGGGGGAAAGGATAATATTGGAACAATCTGACAATTGCTATGAGTCAATTTCTACGGGGGTGGGGGGTACAGAGAGAGAGAGAGAGTGAGATTGAGAAACTCAAGCTAAACCTCCTCATTAAAAGCACCTTACTGGGGTGCCTGGGTGGCTCAGTCAGCTAAGCATCTTCCTTGACTCAGGTCATGATCCCAGGGTCCTGGGATGGAGCTCTGCATCAGGCTCCCTGCTCAACGGGTAGTCTGCTTCTCCTTCTTCTCCCTCTGCCTGAGGCTCCCCTTGCTTGTGCTCTCTCTCTCTGTCAAATAAATAAATAAAATCATTAAAAATAAATAAATTAATTAAACCTTTTTACTAAACCTCACTGCTTATACAAAAAATAACTCCGTATGGATCATGGATCTAAATGTAAAATGTGTAACAATAAATTTTTAAAGGAAAATCTTGATGACTTAAGCCAAGAGTTCTTAGACATGATATCAAAAACACATTCACCAAAGAAAAAAAACAATTAATTAGAGTCATCAAAATTTAAAACTTTTGTATTAAAATTTAATACACTCTTCAGAGAATGATAATACAAGCTAGAGACAGGAGGAAGATATTTGCAAAACACATATAGGCCACAGGAGAGAAAAAAATATATACAATGAAAGCATCCTTTTAGGTGGTCAGTCATCTAAAAGAAGTTTCAGAAAAAGAGGAGAAATTAAATTGGGAAGAAAGTATTAAAGAAATATTACAATAAAATTTCCCTAAACTGAAGAACATAAATCTCAAGCCTGAAATTAGCCAGGGAATACCTAGTAAAATGACAGAAATTAAGAACAAGGTACATTATAAAATTTTACAAAACTGGAAATACAGAAAAAGTCTTAAGAAATTCCTTAGAGAAACAACCAGTAACATGCAAAAGATCAGGAATACAAATAGTATTGGTCTTCTCACCAAAAACAACAGTTTCCCATTACTACCAGGATAAATTAAGAACAAAACCCACTACATGGCCTAAAGGCTGTGCACGGTCCTAGACCTGCCCAGCTCTCAAGTCTCATACCATTTCCCTTTTTATTTCTCTTTAAATCAGTTACACTGGCTTATTTTCCTTCCTTCCACCCTGTAAAGCATTTATCTCTGCTATTTCCTTCATAGAGAAGACTCTTCTCACTTCAAATGTTTCACTCTTTCTTCATATCTCAATTCAACTGTCCTTCCTTTACATTTCAGTAGTTACAATGTTTTTAGGAAAGTCAGGGACCCAAATCCTCCTCTTATATGTTTACACAGTCCTATATGCCACCCCATGTAGTACTTACTTCAACCATGATTTTATTTTCTAGTATACTTTTATTAATCTTTAGATGTCATCCTATTTGAAACACCAGCAGTAGCTGATATTTTAATCACTCTGTCCTCTTTAAAAATTGCCTTTGTTAGGCTTGCAGAATCCCACATGCTCCTTTTCCCCCTTAAGTTACTGGATATTACACCATCTCTTTTGAGATTCTTCTCTACCTCCACAACTTTGAAATGTCAGAATGCCCCAAGGTCCACTCCAACGCCTTTTGTTTTCTACCTGCAGTCATTCCAATGACTTTATTCTGTCTCAGTGGTTTAAATACCATTCATAAACAAATGAATACAAAAATTAAGTTAATAGCTTGGATTTCTCTTCTGAGTCCAAGCGTGAGTGTCCAAATGCTTATCTACTTGAATGCTGAATAACCAAACCCAATCTTTTTAGACAAATATCATTTCTAATGCAGCATTCTATATTTGAAATTATATATCAGTCTGAGAGGCCTTTAAGCTATAAAAGCCCTCTGGATATCTTGAGCTGAGAGTAGATATTTGCATGAAAGTTGGTGGTTTCAAACTGAGTTAGTCCAGAGGAAGACATTCAATTATATATCAATACTGTAAGCTGAAAAAGGCAGAAAAATAACTTTGTATCCCTACCTTGGGGCACGAACAGTGGTCTATCTCATTCACCATTATATATTTAGCATGTAGCACAATGACTGACATATGGAAGAATTAAATAAACAATCTGACCTAGCCACTTAGTATATTTTTGAAGACTACTTAATAAAGTGGAATGCATTGCAATTCATGAAGGAAGAAAACCAAATTGCAAATAAATATATAAAAAGATGACCAACCTAAAAAATAAATAAATAAAGATGATTAACCTCAGGGCACCAGGGTGGCTCAGTTGGTTAAGCGTCTGACTGATGATTCTGGCTTAGGTCACGATCTTGGGGTCGTGAGAATGAGCCTGCATCAGACTCTGCACTGTGTATTGCCCTAGGTCTGCTCAAGATTATCTCTCTTCCTCTCCCTCTTCCCTTTCCCCCACCCCTGCTCTCTCTTGCTCTAAAATAAATAAATAAATCTTTTAAAAAAAGATGATCAACCTCATGAGTTATCAAGAAAATGTACTTAGAGTCACAGAAAGATATAATTTCATGCTTGCTATAATTATAACTTTAAATATCTCACAATACTAAGTATTAGTAAGGATGTGCAGAAATATACTTTCATATGCTGATGAATATAAGTTGGCACAAATGCCTTGGAGAGCAATTTGGCAATATCCTATGAAAATATGCATATCCTATGACCAGTATTTCCACTCATAAACACATCATTCAAAGGAACTCTGCATAACAGCATAACTCTTGCATAAGGGCATATGTGAAAAATATTCATAGCATTATTGTTTAAAATAGCAACATTTTGGGGAACCTAAATGGCCAGTAACAGAAAAATAAATGAATAAATTGAGGGAGTATATAAATGCAATTGAATATTACTCAGCAGTGAAAATGAACAAAATATCTATGTGTTTCAGTACAAATATACTGCATATACACACCATTGAGCAAAAAGGCAATCTGCAAAAGAACACCCAGTGATAACATTTACATTAAGTTTCAAAACATGCAAAGCAATACCATATTGCTTAAGAGATATGTATTTAATGAAAGTATTTTAAAAATATGGGAATGATAAATATCAAATGTAATAATCTTTGGAGGAGAAGTGGGAGAGAATATAATCCAGGAAACACAGTTTCTACTCTGTTAGCAATGTTTTATGTCTTAAGCTGGGTAGGAGATACATTGGTGTTGCTTATGTTATTCTTCAGGTTTCCTGAATCTTTTTTTCCTTTTTTTTTTTTTGTAATTCTGAAATAGTTCTTAATTTTTTTTTAGCAATTAAAAAAAAAAACCTCATCACATATGTAAGTCTAATAAAAATGAGTACCTAAAACTTAAGTCAAAACGTCTATAACATTAATTCAATGAAATTTAGTCATTTCTTTTCTTTTTTCTTTTCTTTTCAGCATAACAGTATTCATTGATTTTGCATGACACCCAGTGCTCCATGCAATCTGTGCCCTAATACCCACCACCTGGTTCCCCCAACCAACCACCCCCTGCCCCTTCAAAACCCTCAGATTGTTTTTCAGAGTCCATAGTCTCTCATGGTTCACCCCCCCTTCCAATTTCCCTCAACTCCCTTCTCCTCTCCATCTCCCTTTATCCTCCATGCTAAGAAAAAAGACAGTCTCTTCAATAAATGGTGCTGGGAAAACTAGACAGCTATATGTAGAAGAATGAAACTCGACCATTCTCTTACATTCTCTTACATTCTTTTATCCATAAACTCAAAATGGATAAAAGTTTAGTCATTTCTAATGATGGCAGAAAGGATGTGGGCAAGAAAGTAAAAATATAAACTGGTAATAATTTATGATACATTTGGATTTATATTTGCATATGACATACATGTAGTATATTTCAGAAGCCTTAAATATGTTTATACTATTTGACCCTACATGTTTTTGGATAACATAAAAAATTTCTATGCACATATTTCTAAGTTTTTCTATAAGAACATTATATTTGTATAATAAACCTTTTCTTAAAAGATGAAGTTTAATTTAAGGAAACTCCACACTGTTTTCCAAAGTGGCTGCACCAACTTGCATTCCCACCAACAGTGTAAGAGGGTTCCCCTTTCTCCACATCCTCTCCAACACTTGTTTACTGTCTTGTTGATTTTGGCCATTCTAACTGGTGTAAGGTGGTATCTCAGTGTGGTTTTGATTTGAATCTCCCTGATGACTAACGATGAGGAACATTTTTTCATGCATCTGATAGCCATTTGTATGTCTTCTTTAGAGAAGTGTCTGTTCATGGCTTCTGCCCATTTTTTGACATGATTATCTGTTTTGTGGGTGTTGAGTTTGAGGAGTTCTTTATAGACCTTGGATATAAGCCCTTTGTCTGTAGTGTCATTTGCAAATATCTTCTCCCATTCCATGTGTTGCCTCTTTGTTTTGTTGACAGGTTTTTTTTGCTGTGCAGAAGCTTTTGATCTTGACAAAGTCCCAAAAGTTCATTTTTGCTTTTGTTTCCGTTGCCCTTGGAGACATATCTCGAAAGAAGTTGCTGTGGCCAATGTCGAAGAGGTTACTGCCTATGTTCTCCTCTAGGGTTCTGATAGACTGCTGCCTCACATTGAGGTCTTTGATCCATTTTGAGTTTATCTTTGTGTATGGTGTAAGAGTATGGTTGAGTTTCATTCTTCTACACATATCTGTCCAATTTTCCCAGCGTCATTTATTGAAGAGACTGTCTTTTTTTTTCACTGTATATTTTTTCCTGCTTTGTTGAAGATTATTTGACCATAGAGTTGAGGGTCCATATCTGGGATCTCTACTCTGTTCCACTGGTCTATGTGTCTGCAGAAGAATGGATAAATGTATATATGGTCCATATATACAATGGAGTATTATGCCTCCATCAGAAAGGATGATTACCAAATTCTGTATCAACAAGGACGGGACTGGAAAAGATTATGCTGAGTAAAATAAGTCAAGCAGAGAGAGTCAATTGTCATATGGTTTCACTTACTTGTGGACCATAAGGAATAACATCGAGGATATTGGGAGATGGAGAGAAGTGAGTTGGGGGAAATTGGAGGGGGAGATGAAGCATGAGAGACTGTGGACTCTGAGAAACAAACTGAGAGTTTTGGAGGAGAAGGGGGGGTGAGAGATTGGGTGGGCCTAGTGGTGGGTATTATGGAGGTCATGTATTGCATGGAGCACTGGCTATGGTGCATAAACAATGAATTTTGGAACACTGAAAATAAAATAAATTTTTTAAAAAAGAAGTTTAGAGTAAATAAAAGAAACTGAATTGGTGAAGTGAACTTGTAAACATTATAAAGAAACCTCCTAATTCTAGTAAAACTTTTGCCTTAAAGTCTATTAATATATCAAAATCAGTTTTTGGAAGGAGTTTCTGTATTTCATAAGTTTTTCTTTTTCATTCTTCTACTCTTAACCTCTTTGTACTTTTTATATATGCTTTTTGTACATAGAGCATAGTTGTATTTTGTCTAATCCAGTCAACCTTTGTTGTTTAACTAGTTAAAAATATTTAACTATAGCATTTAGTTTGTTCACATTTATCATAGTTATTGAAAAAAATTATGTTTACCATCTTATTTTTGCTCTTGTCCCATCTAGTTTTTATGTTTCCTTTCTCATCTACTTTTCAATTGACTAAATTTTTTTTAATCGTTTGTTTTTCTCCCTCAACTAGTACACTGTTCCTATTGTTTTGGCAATAACCCTGGTATTATCTAGTATTTGATGTAGACTTATACAAGTTTTATATTAATATCTTTTATTCTCTTCTTGAACTACACAGGAACATCTGCTCTTCTTTTGATATATATTCTGTTGCTTTCCAATATTTTAACTTTTTTATCATTAAATGTCTTTTTTTTTTTAGACAATGCTTCTTTGTTTTTACATTTGGGATCAATTCACCTCTGAAAAAAGTACACCCAGGAGAATTTTTTTCAGTCAAGTTCTGCTCATTATAATCTATTCTATTGTCGAAGTTTTATTTCACTCTTGTTTTTGAAGAATCTATACCTTTAAATCAGGTATAGAATTCAGAATGATGGCTGTTCTCTTTTAGAACATTAGAGATAACATTCCAAAGTCGGTTGGGTGATGGTCTTTGGCTGAGGTCAGGATCCTGGAGTTCCTGGATCAAGTCTGCATTGGGCTCCCTGCTCAGTGGAGTCTGCTTCTCCCTCTGACCTTTCCCCTTGTGCTCTCTCACTCAATAAATAAGTAACATCTTAAAACAACAACAACAACAACAACAACAACAAATAGTTGGTCTTTGTTTTTCTTTTTTGTTTTCTGCAGTTACACTGCAATCTATCTAGGTTTATTACCAGTTCAGGGAAGTACTAGTTGTTCAACAGGAAAACCAAACACACAGTCATTCAGTATGATAGGTAATAATCTAGGCTGCCTATTCCAAGTTGACAAGTGGGTTCTCCCCACATTATTTTTCAGGAACCCGGTTTCCTTCCTTCTAGTTTCCTGCCATTCCATGGTCAAAATCAGGTTATAGGCATATTCTTGCTCTGGTTTACAGGAAGTTGGATAGAAAATGGAAGTAGCCTGTTTATTTCTTAAGGTCCCTAGCTGAAAGTATTTTATAAGTAAGAAATAAGGCAATAAGTCACTCTAAACATAAGGGAGACTGGAAGATATAGAGTAGTTGAAAAGTAATGATTCTGGTACTTCCATTACTAAGTAAGAAAGGGAAATTGTGAATTGGTAGATACCTAGCTGTTCTTACCAGTCTACCTGCAGATTCCCTTTATTTATTTTCCATGGGATTATCTGACTACTTAATCTGCAGTGTTTTTTTTAATAATTTCTGTGAAATTCTTAACTATCCTTTGTTGTCATAGAAATGTTTAGTATTATTCCAGATTCATGTGAAATCTTAATGAATAACCCAACAAGATCCCATGGATTTTTACCCAGTTTCCACTAATGGTAACATCTCACAATAAAAATGCATGAATTAAGCTTCCTGCAATAACTTGGATGAATCTCAGGAATACAGTGTTGAACCAAATAAATGTCAAAGAATACTTATAGTATTATTTCATTTACATAAAATTTAGAATATTCAACAGTGAACAATAGTTGATCAAGGAGGCAACCTTATGTGGTACCCCCTAAAGAGAAGCAAGACAATGAAATAGACAAAATTGAGGAAAGTGTTTATGTCTGAGGGGCAGCTCTAGCTCTAGCTCTATATTTGGAGTTTCAAATACAAGATCATCTAATAATAAGATGGATTTTGATTTTTCCACTTGCAGTTGTCTCTTATATGTGTATCCCTCCTCAGGAATCTTACAAGGAAGGGTAGTTTACCCAAAGCAAGATTTAGGCACCTGGGTCTCTTGAGATAATGCCTAACAGGAGGTGTTCAATAAATAATTATTACCAGTTAATGATCAAACATATATAATGTACCAAAGATAGAAATTAATATAAGATCAGTTTGGAATGAGTTCTGCCAAGGCAAGTTAAGCTCTGGCTGAATAAAAAACATACTTGCATTTTTTAAAAATTATTTTTGATGCTTATAGGCGGAAGTGGCTTAGTAATGTTTTCGTGTGAAAAGAATGTGAAAACTAATCTACACAAATGTTACATTAAAATTCTTCTCATTTTATGAAAAGACCATTGAATATAATAAATAATGATACCACAATTATTTCTGGGTATGTATTTTTTCATTTCAAATGAATATAACATTATCTACTGCCTCCAATAAAGAAATTATAAATGGATTTTTAAGCTAATGAATCATGAAATATTTTTGTTGAGTTATAAGTGAACCAAATGGTCATATTTATTGTAACACCTGGAAGAAGTCAGGATATGCACAGCTGGCTGTTAGCTTGTCACACATTCCTAAGTTTACAATTACTACTAGTGTTCTCAAAGTCCACTGACAAACAGTTGCAGGTGGCCAAGATGTTTTTGTGTAGAAACAGCTTTACTCAGCAAAATCTAATAATGTATCAATAATAGCATTTACTTTGGAAACTATCAGTATTTAAGAATAACAATTTTCAAATATTTTCTTAAAATTATTTAAGACATGCTTGGAACTACTAATGAGAAATTTAAAAATATTGCTCTAATTTTTTTTAAAAAATTCAGTAAATAAAAGAACAGTTAAAAATACTGTCAAAGGATTATCATATGATCTCCCTGATACAAGGAATTTGAGAGGCAGGGTTGAGGGTTTGAGGGGTAAGGAAGGAAAAATGAAACAAGATGGGATCTGGAGGGAGACAAACCACAAGAGACTCTTAATCTCACAAAACAAACTGAGGGTTGCTGGGGGGAGGAGGGTAGTGAGAGGGGGGTGGGGTTATGGACACTGGGGAGGGTGTGTGATGTAGTGAGTGCTGTGAAGTGTGTAAACCTGATGATTCACAGACCTGTAGCCCTAGCGCAAATAATACATTATATGTTAATAAAAATAATTAATAAAGAGAAGAATACTGTCAAAGGAAAAAAAAAGAATACTGTCAAATAAAAAGTTAACCTGTTAAATAAACTCTATTTGATATATTTCTTACAGTGAAAATAGCCACATCCTTATACTATAAAGGGTTACTTACATAATTCATTTTCTAGAGCATTAGTTCTTTTAAAAAAGATTTTATTTATTTATTTGACAGAGAGAGACAGCCAGAGAGGGAACACAAGCAGGGTGTGTGGGAGAGGGAGAAGCAGGCTCCCCGCTGGGCAGGGAGCCCAACTTGGGACTTGGGCCCAGGACTCTAGGATCATGACCCCAGCTGAAGGCAGGTGCTTAATGACTGAGACACCTAGGTGCCTATCTAGAGCATTATTTCTATATGAAATGCAACTAGTATTCCAGAAGAGGGGAATACATATCATTTTACAGAAGGATCTTTTTCAAGTTTTTAGATAATATTAAAAAGCTAAATTTCTATATTAATTTAAAATGCTTTAATTTAAATTGTTCCATATAATTATTTCAAAATTTCCATTAAATATTGGGGTGCCTGGGTGGCTCAGTGGGTTTAAGCCTCTGCTTTCAGCTCAGGTCATGATCCCAGGATCCCGGGATCTATCCCTGCATTGGGCTCTCTGCTCAGCAGGGATCCTGCTTCCCCCTCTCTCTCTGCCTGCCTCTCTGCCTACTTGTGATCTCTGTCTGTCAAATAAATAAATAAAAATCTTTAAAAAAATTTTTTTTAAATTAAAAAATTTTCCATTAAATATTGATAGGAAATATTTACAAAGTATATAACATGTAAAGAATAACAGAAACAAATATTTACATACCACCTCTCAGTTTAAGAAAATAACATTACCATTGTAGTTCTTTGTGCCTTTTTCTGAACTCATTTCCCTCCCCTTTGCCCCTCAGACATAAACACTTTCCTGAATTTTGTCTATTTCATTGTCTTGCTTCTCTTTAAGGGGTACCACATAAGATTGCCTCCTAGATCAACTGTTGTTCACTGTTGAATATTCTAAATTTTATGTAAATGAAATAATACTGTAAGTATTCTTTGACACTTATTTGGTTCAACACTGTATTCCTGAGATTCATCCAAGTTATTGCAGGAAGCTGTAATTCATGCATTTTTATTGCAGTATATAATTACACCATATAAAAGTACCATAGTAACCATTCATTCTATTGTTGATGGACATTTTGCATATCCCATTTTTGCTATTATTTAGTGTTACTAAAAACGATTTTACACAACCTTTTTGGTCCCCACATCCAAGAGTTCCTAATGTATATGCATATAGAGATATATACATACACATATTTATAAGTGTCTAATTTACATGTAATATACACATTACTTTATTATGTCAAATTATTCCCTAGTTTGGTTTTTACCAACTCCTATTTTCACCACAGTAAATAAGTATTCTGGCTATTCTATATCCTTGCCATACTTGATATTTTTAGATTTTAAATTTAAGTCAATCTGGTAAGTTTATAGCAGTATTTATTTGTGGTTTTAATTTGCATTTCTTCAATTCCAGTGAGGTTGAGAAACTTTTTGATTGTTTAATGGCCATACTAATAACTTCTCATGAAGTGCTCCTTCAAGTATCTTGTTCATTTTCCTTTGGAATTGCTTGTCTTTTTCTCAACTGAACAGGAAAGAGTTATTTATTAATTCTAAACATTAATCCATTGTCAATTTTATGTTGCAAATATCATCTCTTAATGGATTGTTTTCATTTTTTCATCTTTTGATCAACAGATCCTAATTTTAATGTAGAATTATTTAACCATCGTTTCCTTGTTCAAAACCATTTTCATGGGGGAGACAAGATGGCGGGGAAGTAGGAGGAGGCACCATTTCAACCTGTACCCTAAAGTGAGCTGATTACCTTCCAAAGAACTTCAATCACCCAAAACCATTTTCTTGCCATTATCTCGTATGAAAATGGCTTACTTCAGAAGCCAAACATCTGTACTATAGAAATTGAGAAAATGTCATAGCTGTTCTATCATATATTTTAAAAATTAAACAACAGATATTCATATGAAAAACTGTGACTCAGACAAATGGCTAGTTGATTTTTTTTCTGGGTTTAGTGGCAGTTGATATATCAACAAATTAGTTTATTTGCTGATAAATCTGGAGCTACAGAAAAAACCCACAGAGGTTTCTGAAAAGTTTTCTACAACTTGTCACTTAACTGCAATAAAATACTAGTGAGTATTAGTTGTAAAGGTTGTTGGCTGTTAACCAATTGGTTGTTAACACCTGAATTAATAATGGAGATGATACCATTTGTAATGGGAGTTTAGGTGGGTGAAAAGAATAATTTTTTTTACTTTTCACATCCAATCTTTCTATAGTATCTGAACATTATAACATAAGCGTGAATTACCTTTATAACAAAAACATGTTTGATATTCTTCAAGCTGAATTTAAATTTATTATAAAAAATTAAAGCTATAATGATATGAAATTTATGATCTTATAGTGCAACACAGATTTTGTCATGTTTGTATGTAAGATTTGAGTCTTCTAACAACTCTTAAAATTATACTAAGAAAAATTAAGTTCAAGAATGCTGAAATATTATCAGTTAAAAATGTACCATTATTTTAAAGAATTTTTGGAAAGACCTTTAGATAGACCATGGGTTCTATTATTTCTAAAACGGAGAGGCAGAATACATCAGCACTAGAAGTCATTTGTGAACATAACTTATATCCAAACTTAGAACACAAAAATTATAATTTTTGGCAAGAAAACAAAGCAAATGGCTAACTGGTATTCAGATATCTATCTGGTATTAAGTTAGATGTATGTTAATTTTCTGAGACACTTGCATTGAATTAAATTTTTAAAAGACCCTCAGGGAGAAAACTGGATGGGAAGAAATTACAGAAGACAAACCACGGGAGACACTGGACTCTGGGAAACAAACTGAGGGTTACAGAAGGGCGGGTGGGGGCACAGTAACCAGGTGAGGGGCATTAAGGAGAGCACGAGTTGTGATGAGCACTGCGCGTTATACACAACTAGTGAATCGCTGACACTACATCAAAAACTAATGTACTATATGTTGGCTATCTGAATATAATAAAAAATTTTAAAAAAGAAAAAGACCCTCAGTGAGATGATAAGGGGAAAATAAGAACTTTGAAGTTTCTCTTTTCAGTGCCTGGGTGGCTTAGTCAGTTAAGTGTCTGCCTTCCACTCAGGTCATGATCCCAGGGACCTAGGACCGAGTTCCGCGTTGGGCTCCCTCCTCTGCTGGGAGTCTGCTGCTCCCTCTGCCCACCCCGCACTTGTTCTTTCAATCTCTCATGCTCAATCTCTCAAATAAAATATCTTTTAAAAATTTATGTTTTTCTTCCTGCTTTGCCACATAGTGGTGTTTCTGATAAATTTTGTGTTCTTAAATCACATCCCAGTAAGAATTTGCAAGCTGAATAAGTTAAAGAGAGACCTTCTAGAGTCCAGAAATACTGGTATGCATACATCAATAATATATATACAGAGAAATGTAGAACTTGCATCATCTAATTCTGATCAAGGATGCAGCGATCATTTTTGCTGATAATGTTTGAGTATTAGAAAAGTCAGTGATGGTCAGTAAAACTGTAATATTCCAAATCAATTAATATGAGATATGCCAACAGATGTCTGCAAAAAATAATAATCAACTGAACTGAATTAGTCACTATGATAAAAATGATGCAAAGATGTGTTATTTGTAACAGTTAAAACAATACTTATTTAATATTCAACTACAATGTAATTTAATGTTTATATATTTCTCTGGTTTATCACATAAATACATCACCAAACCAGAAGTTTGGTCAAACCATGTTACTGATATTTTAATCTGCAAAATAAAATTTGAAGTACATGTACCTCTTAGCAGCTCATACCAAGAAGGTAAGGAAAAAAGGACTTGGGAGAATATTCCTTTTGCTTCTAGAAATACCTGACCTGGACTGTATCCTTTCTCTTTCTCTTGCCTTCCATCTAACCTAGATCCCCAACCTTGATGATTTAAAGCATTTGCCAAAGGATTAGAGACTTAAATGTAAAAATGAAACCGTAAAAGAACTAGCAAAAATATAAACCAATACTTAAATAATCTTGGGGTGAAAAAGATGCTTCTAAGCTTAACTCTGAAAGTATACTAAAAGAAAAACTTTTTTATCTTTTTCACTGAATAAAAATTTAAAACATATGACAGTAAAAATATCACAAATTAATATTATTGCAGTACTTTTGTATATGCTATATATATGTTGACATGCTATATGTTTTATATGACTTATGCTAAAAGATAAAGGCCTTAATAGAAAAAATCAAAAGGCAATATAAGGCAATTAATAATTAAAATGGCATTATATATTTAATATATTAACTTGGAAAAACATGTTCCTAGCATGTTTCTTGGAGTGGGTATATGTATGTGTGGGTATATGTATATGTATATATGTACATATATATATGCATATATAAATATGTATATGAATACAATTTTTAAAAGTAGAGCCCATAAAAGTAGACTCACATTCATAGTGGGTATTGCTGGGGAGTAGAACTACATGTACTTTTTATTTTGTTTTCTCCATTAAAGTTTCTTTTTTGTGGGGGGATGGAATACATGTTATTGTAGCAGTAAGAAAAAAAAACTCACTTTAAAAGTTAAATGTACAGGGAAGCCTGGGTGGCTCAGTCAGTTAAGCAGCTGCCTTTGGCTCAGGTCATGGTCCCAGGGTCCTGGGATCGAGTCCCGCATTGGACTCCTTGCTTGGCAGGGAACCTGCTTCTCTCTCTGCCTGCCACTCTGCCTGCTTGTGTGCTCTCTCTCTCTCTGACAAATAAATAAATAAAATCTTTTTTAAAAAATAAAGAGTTAAATGTACAAAATTAAACTTCAAAGGAAAATAGAGATCTACAGAAAGCCCTATGTCTTCTGAGCTAAAGCAGAGACAAAGTAATAATTCTTCTGTTGATGTGAATCTCATTTTCTGAATGTGTGAAAACAGAATTGGTAAAAAAAAAAAATATTTTGTAAGTTGTGAATTAATTTCTTCCTCTGTTAACTTTCAGTATTTCATTTGTAGGTATATAGGGAAGTCAAGAATGCTAAACATTTTTAATTTTCCCAGCTCATAGAAATTAATAGTAATAAATTAATAATTACATACTGCCTACAATGTATTTACCACTGTAAATACATTGTGGTAAGTTCCACTGGAAGTAAACAAAAGTACTTATTATATGTTAAATATTTAATAACCCAAACTTTCTACCAAATCAGTCTGGTATGACCCAACAAATAATGATTCAGTAAACTTCTTAGTCAAGAATCTCAGCAACATAAACTTACTGCTTCAATCTTCCACGTAACATGCCACTTCAATAAAAATACTTGGTCCACCATCAACAAAATATGCACTTTTGAATACTGGAAAAAGATTTATTCTTCACACAAATTTGAAAACTCTGGTTAGAATCAGAAATCACTATCAATGTGCTAACTTAATCTATATAGGGTTAAATCTGTAATAGTCATTTAATAATGATGATGTTATACAACTTACATTTTTTGAGTGCTTAATACTTTCCATGTACCAAGCTAAGCACTTAATCATTATCATTATGTAACTTCTTGAAAAATTTGGGCTCAGACATTATGCAGCTTGCCTAAGTTCACTTAGCCAGCAAGGGGACTCCAACCTACTGCTGTCTGGCTTTAAATTCTCTAGATCATAATGCATGCGCCCACTTTCCATAACTAAAAATCTAGTAATAGAAGATAAACTCAGATTATTTCAGAATTTTGGACTGAAAAGATTTTACAAGCTAAAAGAAAAACAGGATGTTTAACATAAATATGTTAAAATAGACATTTTAGTTTCTACTTTTTTGGATCACAACATACAATACTCCAACAAAGTCAACACCTTCAGGTTGTTAAATCAAAATCCTCTCTTTTAAATGCTTCTTTTAAAAAGTAGGAATTTAGAAAAGCATCACAGTGAACTATCTTGGAAGGTTCACAGCACCTATAATTGTTTCACATAAAATCAGAAATAGACACATTTTTTAATGCTATATTTATCCTATTTAATGCTACATATTATATTCTCATCATCCATTAAAGTTCCTACTTCATAGAATCATAGATTTCAAAGTTATTTTAGGCCACCTAGTCTAATAACTTCATTTTCATAATGGAGGAGATTAAGACCCAGAGAAATTTGACCAATTTCTCCATGATTGGAGAAATTAAATCTTCAATTTATCACATGATTGTTTTGTGAATTAGTGCTGGAGTGGGGAATGAATGCTAGATTTCCTGATATAGAATCCAAAAACCCACTACATTACACCACCATATCACCTTCATTTCTATTTTGGATAGTGTCAAGCAGTAACTACAGCATATTTAAATCCTTGGGCCCCAAGCAAATATTTTAGAAGTCCCCACCCTCCTACTGAGGAAGTTGAGCAGAATTCTAAGGTGGACAACTACTTTTATCCTAAATGTATACTGGTGAGGTAGAATTTCTGAATAAACAGTCTCCTGCTAAAAGGGGTGCAGATTATTAGTGTCCCCGCGTGCAATCTAAAGTACTCTCAGAGAGTACTTAAAACAGTAGTAACATATTTTGACATATTACAATTTACAATGTCATTTTACATATTATCTTAGCCAAAGACTCTCAACTAAGGTTGTTTTTAAAAATCTATACTTTTGGGGTGCCAGGGTGGCTCAGTCATTAAGCATCTGTCTTCAGCTCAGGGCATGATCCCAGGGTCCTGGGATTGAGCCCCACATCTGGCTTCCTGCTCGGCAGGATGCCTGCTTCTCTCTCTCTCACTCCCCTTGCTTGTGTTCCCTCTCTCACTGTGTCTCTCTCTGTCAAATAAATAAGTAAAATCTTAAAAAGAAAATCTGTATTATTGAAGTATAACTTAAATACCATAAGCCAAAGAAAAATCAATTTAGAGTGTTTGGTTTGATGTTTTTCTGTTGTAGTTTACTAGCAGTCTATGTGAATGGGTATTGGGAGAGCCTGGATGCTTTTGGCTCAACTATCTTACAAAGTTGCAGTGAGGTTGTCACCCATGGTATAGAGTAATCTGAAGGTTTGAGTGGGGCTGGGGATATGCTTCTAGGATGGCTCACCCACTTGACTCTTGGAAACAGGCCTTAGTTCTTCTAAGCAAACAGACCTCTCCACTGGGCTACTCAAATGTCCTCAGTAAATGTCAGCTGGATTCCTCAAGTTTAATGAGTTCTGAAAAAGATACACCTATATAACCACTTATAATCAAGATATAGAACATCTCTTTCAGCCAAACAGCTCTCTCAGGAACCTCACCTCAGTTCTGCCCCCAGAAGAGGTACTATTTTGCATTACTTCATGAAACCTGTTGCATTTATAGACACAGCCACAAAAAATCCATATTTTGGGTTGCCATATAAACTTATTTCTTGCTATGCAAATCGCATATGAATAACTCGCATTAGAAGGATGAAAAACCTTTAATCTGCATGTGAGGAAAGGCAGGATGGAAGGTTAATCTTCCCCACAAACTTGCTCTAATGTAAGCTGCTGAGGAATAGTATCATTCTTCAGTTTAAAAATTTTTCTTTATCACTTTGTTGACCTAGAATTCGTGCTCCTGTTCAAGATGCTGTTCTAGTTTAGCTTTCTTCTGTTGTAAATGCATCAGTTTTCTGGAAAGTTCATTAGTAAGGAACTCTTCTTCCTTCTTGTAATTTACAATAAGGGTGTATTTCTGCTTTTCCAAAGGAGAAACTTGGCTCTATATTACCATTGATTAGTTTGTATTTTCTAGAACTTCACGTAAATGGAATCACATAGAATATAACTTTTGTGGAGGGACTCTTTCACTCAGCATGTTTTTGAAATTCATTCCTGTTGTATGTATTGTTAGATCATTCTTTTTTATTGCTGAATAGTGTTTTGCTACATGGAAATAACACAAAAATAATCATTATACTTTTAATTTTACCAGTAAAAGATTATTGAACATTTTTTGTTTTGTTATGTGAACACCTACACAATATCCTTGTTGTGCAAAGTCTAGAATATTTGCTACCCAGACCCTTAAAGAAAAAGTTTGAGGACCTCAAACTAGCTGAATGGTTATGAGCTGAGAGCTTGATAGAAATGCAGAATCATCAATCATACCCTAGGACTACTGAACCAGAAACTGGGTTTTAGCAAGATTTCCAGATAATTCATATACAAAGTCTGAGAAGCCCTGCTGCTTTCTTTTTCTTACAATTCTAACAAGAAACAACATATATTGTATATGTAAAAGTGTGTAAGCATGTGCGTATATGCATGTGTCCATTGTTAAACCTAGAATCACTCATATCTATGACTTTCAGAAAATTATCTAAAATAAATATTTAAAATAAGCACATAAAAATATGCAGATAAATGCAGGCTGAAAAGTCTTATTTTAAAAACTCCTGTTTAGATATAAAATGATCATTATTTTACAATCTTAAGAGTATAAAATAATCTTAAAAAACTCCTTGCTAAAGCAATTTCCAAAAGAGCAAATGTAGCACAAATGAAAACCATTCCATATTCTGTGCGAGGTACCAGTAATTAGTAGAGATTAACAGATGATCATCTTCATGCATGTGATCAACAAGACCAAAAGGTCAACAGGGTTTTAGTTTACCATATGCTGCAAAATTCATGCTGCAAACCTACTTGGCATGTGCTTTCATTATCTATCCCTTTTAATCAACAAATTAGAAGTTAGAAACAAACCATTCACTTATACTCCTATTAACATCTGTCTAATAAGTACTGGAATATGAAGATTTTTCTCTTCTTTATGCAAAACAGCATGATAAAGATATTTTCAAAACCAGAGAAAACTCATTTATATGTAATTATTTTAAATTTGCTATAATAATAACAAATGACATTTTATTACTAAACTTGGATGTTCAGTTTGTATTCATCTCTATAACAAAGGGTTATAACTTTCTGGATTTCTTAGTTAACATTTGAAACTAAATTATACTTACGTAACTGCTATTTTAGATAAAGAGCTTCATAATTCCACTGATTTAATTCTATTTATTCTAAGTTACTATTTAAGACTCAATAAAAATCTTCAAAATAAAGAAAACTTAAAATTTCTTTTACATACTTATTTCATTAGTGCTAGCCAAATAACAATTTCTCCTTTTCAAACAATCTTTTCCAGAATTTCTTGATTCGGTTTGTATCTTTTTGCACACATGTTAGTTCTAAATATACATCTGAACTCTAAATGACTTCTGTTCATATTAATAGTCCATAACAAGCTATTAAATCTTCCTTACAACAAGCAACAATATGCCAAAACACTTGCTCTGTATTTTGGTACTTTCATGAGAAGAACCTATAATCCCCCCAAAAGTAATTATAAAACAATCATTCCTTCATTAATACATATTGTTTTCTTCATTCATACAATAAAATTCAGAAATAGTAAGAAACTCTCAAAGGAATTATTCAAAGGCCAGGAGTTTTAGGGTTTATCTCACCTCGTTTGAATATGTATAGGTATTATGCTTATAACAAGATTATTTGGTCTCTTCATGTCCTTCAGTTATTCACTTTAATTAGTCCCACTTTGGAATGTGAAAGTTGTTTCCATGTTATTGTTCAAATCTTATCAGAAAACAAGTTAACGCAAGAGTACATCTTTTTGTTTCTGTTTGGCATTCCACTCATATTTATCTCTCAGTCTTCAGATAAAGTTGAATGTGAAAAAACATAAAATTGGTAAATTATATACTATAATATCTACTTTAGAAACAAGAAATGGTAAGAAATATATAATAAGAAGGGTTACATTTAAAACTGTGTCCTTCTCTGAGAAATACAAAAATGAGAAAGGTTACGTAAAGAGAAATACAAGCAAAAGCATAAAAAAGGGCAGCTGAAATGAAATTCTAGGTTTAAATATAGGTGTTTGGAGAACACATAGGTTATAATGTAATAAGCCCCGATTTTAAAATGTCATTTTTTCACTCTGAAAAATACCCTTTCATATTTGAATGGTGATATATGGAGAAAAATGGAAATCATTAATGATGCATGAGTCAGAACATTAGTTTAGAGTAAAAGCCAATTACAATTATGGAATCTGCATCTGTTCATTACAACTTTGTCAGTTTTCCAGAATATGAGGCTAGGCAGTTTTTACAAATGACGTAAATGGAAATGTGTTAGAAACGGCTAAACAATTTGCGCAACATGTAAAAAATGTGATGTTACAGCTAAAAAGGAATTTACTCTTCCTCGCATTACTATTTATATAGACTCCTCTTGGTTCTAGTTCTATGGACTTTTTCTTACTCTGTGCAATTTTGTCATTAAGAGACTGACTACATTCCGTGAATGTTTAAAATTTTGGTTACTTTTTCTATTAGAATACAAAACATCTCTCACCAAGGTGTATAGAATGGTTTACAAAGAACATAAATGACTTTGAAATTTGGCATTAAATTGTTTGATGAGTGTGTGATAAAAGTTTAGATGAATAATCTTTCTAAAGTCATCTGTAATATATGGGCTCTGCTTTTTGGAAAATCAATGGAGTTCATAAAACATGTCATTTAGCTGAAAAGAGGTTGTGTGGATTAGTAAGAAAGAAAATACACCTGGGACATATCAAGTGGACCAAAAATGACAACTTTATACTAAAATAATAATAATAATAACAAAGGAATTAGTGTAAAGGAAGTGAAGCAGAACTTTAGAGATCAGATAAGCATTTCCTAAAGTGTATTCTATGATACCATGTCTCTAATAAACTGAGAAAATGAGTTTTATCATTAAATAAGCTTCAAAGATACTGAGTATTCTCCTTCCTCTAAGAGTGTCACAGTGTACAATAATAGTGTAAGGATCTGTGAGCAAAGTGCTGGGAAAAATATCAACCTGATTTTTATGCATGAAATTCCCATCCCTTTTTGAAAATTTCAACCTACCTATTTTCCCACAGAAAACAATTTGTGAACCCTTTAATAGATAAGTATAGATATTTAGGCAGCAAAATGTTAAAAGTAAAAATGGCCCATATATGAAAACCTATTAAGTTAAAAAATGATCTGAAGGAATTTAAGAAACAAAAGCAGCAAGTTGAACCCTTCTTTCAGCCATTATTCATTCAACCAACAAATATTACAGAACACTGACCTCAGTGCCAAACAATGCTAGGCACTGGGTACAGTTTTGACTTTCTGACAAGTTGCTCCCACCTCACCTTCCTATTTCTTCGCAAAAAACTAAGGATCATTTTGAGTGATACTTGAATAAACTGCCAATTTCAACCTGAATATGATGATAACCCTTTTTCACAGTACTGAAATTAGTAAAGATATTTAACGATCAGGAAAGTAACAAAATGCCAAGAAATGCAAAAATAAACAAATGGGATTACAACAGACTAAAAAAGCTTCTGCACAGCAAAAGAAATCATCAAAATAATGGAAGAAAATATTTTCAAATTACGTATCTGCTAAGGGGTTAATATCCAAAATATATAGAGTAGTCAGTGACAAAAAACAATCCAATTTAAAAATGGACAGAGTATCTGAACAGATATTTTTTCAAAGAAGACATACAGATGCACACATATAGATATGAAAAGATGCTCAATATCATTAATTATCAGAGAAATGCAAATCAAAACCACAGTGAGATATCACCTTATACTTGTTAGAATGGCTATTACCAAAAAACCCCAGAAGAAATAACAAGTATTGGAGAGAACGTAGAGAAAAGGGAACGCTCTTGCACTGTTGGTGGGAATGTAAATTGGTAGAACCACTATGGAAAACTGTATGGAAGCTCCTCAAAAAACTAAAAATGTAACTACCATGTGATCCAACAATTCTACTTCTAGGTATTTATCCAAAGAAAATGAAAACACTAACTTAAAAAGATATGTTCACTGAAGCATTATTTATAATAGCCAGGAAGCAACCCAAGTATCTATTGATGGATGAATGGATTAGGTAATTGTGGTGTATGTGTATACACACACACACACACACACACACACACGAATATTATTCAGTCATAAAAAAGAAATTCTGCCATTTGCAACAATGTGGATGGACCTCAAGGGCACTAACTGAAATAGCTAGACAAAGACAAATACTATATGATCTCTCCTATAATATGGAGTCCAATATGTACAGAAAACAGACTGGTGGCTGGCAGAGTCAGGGGATGAAGGATGGGAGAAATGGGTGAACTATCTTTTTTGCTTAAATTTAAATAAATTGAATAATAATAATAGAATCCCAGGGCCAAGGCATTTCTTTTAAGCAAAAGAATCTGAAGTTACATCACTTCTGCTCACATTCCATTTGTGAAATCTGTGTCACATAACCATGACTTTGCTGCAGGGGATACTGGGAAATGTAGTCCTAGGCCTGGTAACCATATCTTCGTTCTGATTCTATCCTTATGGAGGAAGGGAGAATAAAATTTAGTGATTGCCTCCTCAAAGTCTATATATATCTATAAACAAAAAGACAAATTATCTGTTCCCTCTCTACCCAATACCCAGTGATGATGTCATAATAGGATAATCATAAAGAAACTCCTATTTGGGAAAAAGAAGAATTAGAAATATTAACAGTCATTGATCTGTATCATTTGTTAAGCCCACTTAGCAGGTAGTCCAAAGACTTCTATCTCTGACAAAAGATTAAATTCCTTGGCTAGACTGACTGCCCTGATTTTGCTGATGGGGAGAATTTCCATGACCACTATCCTCTAAGGTCCTGTCTTTGCTCTCTGGGCATTGCTTCTTTGTCTATTAATCCGCACAATATGGGAGCTATATCATTTTCATAACCGGGTTCTTGCTGCTGCAGGTTTTTCCAAACATTATCATCCTTTGTGTCACCTAGATGGTTTCTAATGCTGCACTGGTTAACGTTCAACTATTGTCTCTGGAATTTCCCCAACCATTGGCACCCATTATGCAAGTTCTGATGTTGGCACTTCTTGATCCTACCAGAATTTAAAGTTTCACCAATACCAAATTTATGCCTTGCTGCTCTGGGCTTTTTGCAAATAGATTTTTTTTTCTTTCATTTCAATGGAAAACAATAGTATTACATTTTTGCAATACTTTAATGGCAATGGAGCTTAACATATGTAGTATCAACAATGCATATAATGGGATGCTGGGTGGCTTAGTTGGTTAAGTATCTGCCTTCAGCTCAGCTCATGATCTCAGGTCCTGGGATTGAGCCCCACACTGGGTTCCTTGCTCAGTGGGAAGCCTGCTTCTCCCTCTGCCTGCCCCTCTCCCTGCTTGTAAGCTCTGAGACAAATAAATCTTAAAAAAAAAAAAAAACACACCCACACACACCCACAGTGCTTATAACTCAACCAAAGTGATGGCAATATGAATTACTTTGACTAAATTCCTGTATGTTTCAACAATTACAAATACGTCAGAACAGATGTTTGACAAACAGGGATTGTAACTCACTTTCAATTGTAAGATACTCTTGATTTCCAGAATATTAAAATGTTAAAGCGCATGTCTTAGAATTGATGATTTAAAGGGTATCTCCATGTTTTCGGCAGGATTATTTACAATAGCCAAGACATGGAAATAACCTAAAGAAAAACATCCATTAACAGATGAATGGATAAAGAATATATATTCTTTTTCCATATATAAATATATGTATATATATACATATATAAACATATATATGTTTTTATATATACATTTAATGTTTAGTTTTTAAATATTTAATTTTAATATTTAATTTTAATTTAATATTAATTTTATTTAATATTTAATAATATAATTTTAATTTTTAAAATTTAATTTTAAAATTTAATATATAAATATAAATGTTTATATATAAAGATATATCTCTATATAAAAATAAATATATATACAATATATGAAAATATATATTTATATAATATATAAATTTATTTGTATAATATATAAAAATTTATTTATGTATTATATATAAATATATTTATATACATATATATTTAATATTTATTTAAATATTAATCAATAATTAATTATAAATAAAATTAATATCTACATAATCTATATAAATATACATATATGTTTATAAAGATACATATGTATGTGTGTGTGTGTGTATAAACAGAATAATACTCAGCCACAAAAAAGAGGGAAATCCTATCATTTTAGACAGCATGAATGGAACTCGAAGGCATTATGTTAGGTGAAGTAAGTCAGAGAAAGACAAACACTGCATGATTTCACTTATATGTGGAATCTAAACAAACAAAAATCCCGAACTCATGAGATCAGCTGTGTGGTTAGCAGGGGTGGAAGCAGAGGAAGTAAAGGCATTAGATGAAGGTGGGGGTTAAAAGGCACAAACTAAGAGAAATAAGTACTGGGGATATACAACATTGCTACTGTTAATACTGCTGCATGGTATATTTGAAAGTACTAAGACAGTAGATTTTAAGAGTTTTCAACACAAGGAAGAAATTTTTTTCTTTTTTTTTTTTTTATCTATACAAGATGATGGATGTTAACTAAACTTATAGGAGCAATAACTTCACAATATAGAAGTCCTTATGCTGCATACCTCAGTGCTGTATGTCAATTACAGCTCAATAAAACTCCAAAAAAAAAAAAAAGAATTGATATAAAGGGAAATAAGTGTTAATTTTATGAAAACTCTTCTCGAAACTAGAGTGAATAAATTAGTGAATGTTTGCCCAAGTTAAACAGTAACAAAGCATCCTAGTGAAAACATCTTTCTTTCAATAATGGGTGTGAGATATAGGATAATGCAGAGATGAGATTCAGGCAACTATATGATGAATAATATTTGATTTAATAGTATAATGATAAGTCAGATATTTTAAACAGGCTAAAGATATTCAGCAGATAAGGAATGCCATAATCCATATGACTTCTATCAATACTGCAAAAACAATCCCATTTTCATTACATGATTTACTCAGGATGAATATGAATCAGCCTGAAGGGCTCCCTCCCGCTGGTCAAACCTGGGATAATTTGAACATCAAATAACTAAAGATAGCAACAGATTTTATCCATAAATGAAAGAATCCATGAGTCCCTGAACAATAGAAATAAATTAAAAAGAAGAGAAAATTCTTTCTTAAAATAGAATTCCAATTAATAAATATGGTAGATTTGATAGGATTAGAAAAAAAAATCACAATTTGTCATGAAATAAAGAGAAAGACTAAGGAACTTCTTCAGAGTGGAGGAGACTAACAGAGACATAATAAATAAATGCAATAGAAATCCTGGACCAAAGTAAGAGCAATAGGTATTTAGCAAAATCTGAAACTTTTTCTTTTGCTATAAAAGGCATCAGTGGAACAATGGGCATGATTAAACTCTCTGGACCATTACTGTCTAACAGAACTTTATGCAATGATTAAAATTGTCTATATCTATGCTTTCCAGTATAACAGCCACTGAATTGATAAATGCTTGAAATGTTAAGTAGTGTGACTGGGGAGCGACATTTCTAATTAATTTAATTAGCCACATGTCGCTAGTTGTTATCATATTGCACAGCACAGATATATAGATTAGACAATGATACTATATCAATCTTAATTACTGATTTTTATAATTGTATTGAGTTTGTCATGCTGTCTTTAATTTTGAGAACTATATAGAAAAGTTTTCAGAGGTTAAAGGCGATTACATTTACAGCTTAAATACTTCAAAAAGTTTCAGAAAAACATAAGAGAGAACGAAATCAAATGTGGTTAAATGTTAATATTTGGAGTATTTGGGTAAAGGTATAGAATTCATTGTATTATTTTTGCAACATTTTTGTAAGTCTAACATTACTTCAAATAAAAATTTAAAAAGAGAAAAGAATAAAATAGCACATAAAACCAATGTTATTCTCATTAGAACTTATTTTAAATATAAAATTATTGAGTTTCTATTCATCTCTGTATTTTTCACTTATTTTTGGAATTTAAGTATTCAACTAATTTGATTTTCATTTTAAAAAAAAAGCAACTCTTCCAACGCTCTAAAATAAAATATTCACTTTTGACCCAAAGTGTGTATGTTTAATTATTCTAAACTTTTTATAGTTAGCAGAGAGAGAAGAAAGCTCAGATTTTGGCCTAAGTATAGAATGTTAAAAGCAGCAAAGGTATTTATTTATTTATTTATTTATAATTTTTAATTTTTTAAATTTTTTATTTTTTATAAACATATATTTTTATCCCCAGGGGTACAGGTCTGTGAATCACCAGGTTTACACACTTCACAGCACTCACCAAAGCACATACCCTCCCCAATGTGCAGCAAAGGTATTTAAAAGTTAAGGTTATTCAGGAGAGCACAAATAACATTTTGAGCATCTCTCTGAGGATGTGGAACATATATAGTCATTCCTACAGAGTAAAATGGAGAGGCCTGAAAAGAGTAAGATTTAGTGGGTTCATCCTTGGGAAGATACTCAAGAAAAAAATGACTGTATGTCTCAACTTTATGTGATCAATCATAGGTCAATGACAAATAAACAAAAAAATGACAATAACAAAAAAAGTTGCTGAATGGAAAATCTGGAAAATAAGTAAAAAAAGTTATCTAATTTTAAATAAGATTTCTTTTTTTCTACATGCTCCTTAATCCAGTATAATCAAGTTTTCACCATTACTTCACTAACACTATTCTCATCAAGATCAATTATGTGCATTTCACTAAATCCAATGAATAATTTTTCATTCTTAACATCTGGATAATGTATAATAATACAGACCATGCCTTTTTTCTTCAAACTTTCTTTTCTCTTGACTTTAATGACATATATTTTCCTGATTTTCTTATCTCTCTACATCCTGCTTCCAATATCCTTTGCATGCATGCTTCTCTTCCTTTACTCATTTCTTAACTATTGATATTTCTCCAGATTCTGTTCTAGAGTATCTTTTCACATTATACACACTGTCCCTGAGTCATTTCATCCCATATGAGCATATCTAGCTGAATGTCTTTCAGGAACCTAGAACTCAAAAACTAAACTTCTTACTTTTGACTCCTGTGGCTACTTCCTCCCCATAAACTTCTCTTCCTTAATTCTTGCTCTTCAAAAATGGCACCATCATTTATTTGTGCACAATAGATCTGAGAGTTATTTCTGATTTTTCCCTCTCCATTACTTCTATTTAAAGGATCATCAAGTTTTGTACATTCTACCATTTAGAGCAGATTCTCATTATTTGCAGTAGTTATGTTCCACTAAATAAAGTAAGTGTTATTGATTTAGGATCTTTTTAAAAACAACAAAGTATTTATAGCTCCCAGTACTTTCTTATACTTAAGAAAATGAAAGCCAAAGCAGCGTCAAGGCCTGAAATAAAAGACCGGAGTTTTTAATTGTAACGCCCAAGTACAGTTGGGATTTTTGGCTATGATTACTTATACATGAGACAAACTGGAATCAGCTAAGCTAGAAGTCTAAGATTTGAGATAATTTTTTTGAAAAGTCACATATAGCACTTATAAAAAGTGACTATTTAACCTAAAGAAAATAATGGGCTCCCAAAAATGCAACAGCAGAAATTGTTTCTTAAGTTGCACATCCCACAAGAGAGCATATTCTTTAATGTACACTTTAAATGTGGCTAAAAATAAAAACCTTCTAACAGAAAAGCCAGGGATCACAGAAGACATTGGAAAAAAAGATTCCTACCAACAAACAGAACTGGGGATAAAGTAAGAGATAGGTGATGTTATACTGTATGTAGGAAGTAGTTTAGTTATGGCTATTTGGGTGGTCTTTCAGTTATCTATTGCAGTGTAAAAAATTACCACAAATTAAGCAACTTAAAACTATGTACATTTATTATCTCGCAGTTTCTGAGGACAAAGAATCCAAACATTAGTTAGGTGTGTCTCTTGCAAGGTTACAATCCACATGTTGGCTAGGCCTGGGTTCTCATCTGAAGGCAACATTCTGTTCCTTAAGATTATAGTCCTGAGCATTATATACTTGCTCTACTCAAATAAAATATCACAGAAAAGCTGTGGCCATACCCTCATCCCAAAGCCTGATAGATTTCCACTATGACCAGGTAATAACAAGGCAACAATTAGCTCTGCAGATCTGGAGTCAAAGAAGACCAGTAGGGAACCAGACTTTCACCCACACAGCTAATAAAAGAACCTACTCCTGGATGTCAGGGGAGGCCTTGCGAGGAGATGGAGACTGCACACCCACCCAGCTGTCATGAGAAGCTCTTCTCCACAATACCCCTTGGGAATCAACAGAGGACAATTGGGAAACCTAACATTTCTATCTCCACATGGCAGTAATTAGCCTCCTTCTCCTGCCGGACAGGTGTTGGAGAAAACCAGCTAAAATAACAGGTTTAAATAATATTTGGAGTCTTGTACTGTAATTCTGGACAAAATAAAAATGAGGTTTTGGCTGAAAGTTACTCATCATACGAAGAACCAGGAAGATCTTAAACTGAATGAAAAAGACATTCAACAGATGTCAAAGCCCAGATAACAGAGATGTTCAAATTCTCTGACAAAGAATTTAATGTGGTCATCTATGCTTCAGGGAGAAACTTAGAAGACACTTTAAACAAATAAAAATTAGAAAACTCAGCAAAGAAACAGGAGATATAAAGAACTAAATGGAAATTTTAGAAATGAAAAATATATAACCTGACTAAAAAACTCAAAGGATAGGATCAATGACAGAAGAAAGGAATCAGAAGAAATAATTAGTATTCCAGAAGATAAAACAGAAATTTTATAGTAATGGCAGTGGAAAATAGACTTAAAAATTGAACAGAACTTTAGGAACCTGTGGACCTATAACAAAAAGTCTAATAACACTCATGTCATAAGAGTCCTAAAAGAAGAGAAGAAAGAGCGTGGAGCTGAAAAAGTACTCAAACAAATAAAGGCTAAAAATTCCCCAAATCCAGAAAAGACATAAACTTAAAGGGGCACCTGGGTGGCTCAGTGGGTTAAGCTTCTGCCTTCAGCTCAGGTTATGATATCAGGGTCCTGGGATCGAGCCCCACATCTTGCTCTCTGCTCAGCAGGGAGCTTGCTTCCCCCTCTCTCTCTGCCTCTCTGCCTACTCGTGATCTCTCTCTGTCAAATAAATAAATAAAATATTTTAAAAAGACATAAACTTACAGATTCAAGAAGGTAAGCCCCCAAACAAAAACCCAAATAAATTTCTACCAATACGTATTAAGTCAGACTTCCAAAACTAATGACCAAGAAAAAAATTTGAAAGCATGGAACAAACAATCTGGAAGACAGATATTTCATCAGAAACCACAGAACCTAGAAGGAAGTGGGATAACATTTTTCAAGAGCTAAAAGAAAAGAGGTGTTAACCCAGAATCCTATATCCATTAAAATTCCATCAGGAATGACAGATTAATGAAGACATTTCTTGATAAAGAAAAACTAACAGAACTTGTCACCACAGACACAGTATAAAAAAAAGCTACAGGAAATCCTCTAAACAGAGAAGGAATAATGAAAGATGAGAAAAAATATGGGTAAATACAGTATGCTTTACTTTTCTTCTCCAGGTTTCAAAATTATATTTGATGGCTGAAGTAAAAATTAAGTTAACTACTATGTCTCTAAATGTATATAGAGCAATCTTAAGACAATTATATTATAAATGGGAAAAGATAAAAAAAAAAAAGAACATCAAAGGAAGCAAAGTTTCTGTACTTGAACTGGTAATATGACAACAGAATAGACAATAAGGAGTGTGTGTGTGTATCTATTGTTTGTGTGTGTACACTAATACCGGAGCAACCCCTAAAAAAGCTCTCTACAGAGATATTTGAAAACACTAAAGATAAATCAAAATTCTAAAGGATGTTCAACTGACCCATATAAAAGTGGAAAAAATAAAACAAAATGAAAAATACATTAAACAGAAAAAAAGAAGCAGACTTAAGTCCTTTATAGTCACAATTACATTAAATGTAAATGGTCTTAGTACACTAATTAAAAGACAGAGACTGGCAGATTGGATGAAAAACACGACCTAAGTATATGCTGTCTATAAGAAATTCAACTTCAAAAATAATAATATAATCAGATTGGAAATAAAGGGATAGAAAAAATTTATAATGCAAACACAAATCAAGAAAAAGCAGGTGTGGCTATATTTAGTGGACCTCAGAAAATTACTAAATACAGATAGTGACTTTATATGATGATAAAAAGTCAATCCATTAAGACAATATAGCAATCTGAAATGTGTATACACCTAAGAGCAGAGCTACAATATTTGAAGTAAAAACTGATAGAACTAAATGGGGAAATAGACAATCCACAATTACTGTTGAAGACTTAAACTCTCAACAACTAATAGAACTAGACAGAAAATCAAGAAGGATATAAAATTTGAACAACACAATCAACAAACAGGATCTAATAAACATTTATAGAATACTCCATTCCTAACAGCAGAATACACACTCTATTCAAATATCTACAGAACATACACCAAGATAGACCATATCTTGGGCTATAAAACAAATTTCAAAACATTTAAAAGAATTGAAATATAATAGAGTATATTCTCTGACCACCACGGAGTCTAACTAGAAATCAAATATCAGAAGGATAATGGGAATATCTTCAAACACACAGAGATTTGTTAAAGACAAAGTCTCAACATAAATTTTAAAAAATATACTGCAATGAATGAAGTGAGAATAAAACATATCAAAATATGCATGACTCAGACAAAAGATTATACCCATTAAGTGTATTCATATGAAAAGTCTCCTTATCAATAATCTGTTTTTACCTCAAGATCCAGAAAAAGATCAAAATAAACCCAAAGAAAGTTGAAGGAAGAATATAATAAACATTAAAAAAAATCAATGATATTAAAAGCTGAAAAACCTATTGAGAAAAAAATCAAAGAAATCACAAGTTGGCTCTTCAGAAAGATCGATAAAATGAACCTCTCACAAAAGTAACAAAGCAAAGAACAGACAAGACACATATTACCAATATAAAAAATGAAATAGTGATATCATAATAGACCTGCAGGCATCAAAAGAGTAATAAGAAAATATTACAAAGAAGCCTGCACACATAAATCTGACAACTTGGCTAAAATAATACAATATCTCAAAAAGTACAAGCTACCATAACTCATCCACTATGAAACAGATAATATCCAATATAATCATAATTACCTTAGAGTGAATAACCCATCATCTAAAAAAACTCCCAATGTAATAAGTCTTTAGGACCAGGAGTCTATCAAATGTTTAAAGAACTGACACAAATTCTGCAGTCTTTTCTAGAAAACAGAAGAGGAGGGAACACTTTGCAATTCATTTTATGAAGTTAATAATACTCTGATGTAAAAAAAAAAAAAAAGGATATAGAAGAAAAATACAGACCAATACCCCTCATAAGTATAGATGCAAACACCCTTAACAAAATAGCAACAAATAGAATTCAGCAATATACAAAAAGGTTCTTTTCACTATGATCAATGGGGTTTATTCCAGGCATGCAAGGCTGGTTCAATATTTGAAAGTCAATATATTCCTTTATTACTAACAAGATAAAGAAAAATCGATGATCATAATGATCAATGCATAAAAACATCTGAAAAAATTCAACACCCATTTCAGAATTTAAAAAAATAACTCAGATAATGAGAATAGAGGGAGCTTAACTTGACAGGGTATCTACAAAAATCTATAGCCAACATTATAGTTAATGGTAAAACTGAAGGGAGAAACTTAAAAGAGAAATCCTAAGATAGGGAACATGTAAAGGAGTGTCCTCTCTAAACTACTTCTATTTAACATAATGCTGGAAGTTATAGCCAGGCGAATGGTAGAAAAAAGAAATGCATAGAAATGGAAAAGAAAGAAAACTGTTCCTCTTGCAGATGACATGACTATCTACTTGGAAAATCCCAAGGAGGGATGCCTGGGTGGCTCAGTCCATTAAGCATCTGCCTTTGGCTTCATTCATGGTCCCAGGGTCCTGGGATCAAGTCCTACATTGGGCTCCTTGCTCAGCAGGGAACCTGTTTCTCTCTCTGTCTGCCATTCCCTCTGCTTGTTCTCTCCCACTCTCTCTCTGACAAATAAAATCTTAAAAAAAAAAAAAAAGGAAGGAAGGAAAGAAGGAAGGCCCAAGGAATTCACAAAAAAACTCCTAGAACTAATGAGTTCAGTACGGTTGCAGGATACAAGGTAAACATATACTAGCAATGACCACATAGACACTAAATGTGAAAATACAATACCCTTTATAACCATTCAAGAAAAATGAGTTACATAGGTATAAATCTAACAAGACATACATTAGTTGGATGCTGAAAATACAAAATAGAGATAAAAGACATAAAAATCCTAAATAAATAGAGAAAAATAACCGTATTCATGGGTTAGAAGACTCAATATAGTTAAGATTTCAACAGTCTCCTCATTGGTATTCAAACTTTATTCAATTCCTATCAAAATCACAGCAAGAATTTTTGTGGATATAGATGAGATTATTCTAAAATTGATATTAAGGATAAAGAAAGTAGAAAAGCTAAAACAATTTTGAAAAAAAAAACAGAGAGAGAGAAATAGAGCCTGTTTTCAAGGCATGATATAGATGTAGTAATCAAGACTTTATATTAGTGGAGGGATACACACACAGATCAATGGAACACAAATAAGAATCAAGAAATCACCTATACAAATGTGGCCAACTGATTTTTGACTAAAGTGCAAAAACAATTCAATGAAGCAAAGATAGCTCTTTCAACAAATGGTAAAGGACCAATTTGGTGTCCATTATCTCCACCTGACTCCCACCAAAAAAGAATTTACCTAAGATTTAAGTATAAAATATAAAACTATAAAACTTAATACCATTGAAAAAAAGATTTTATATTGTTTTTGAAACAACCCAGATGTCTTTCAATGGGTGAATGGTTAAACATATACAGTGGCATATCCATACTATGGAATAATACTATAAGCCATAAAAAAATTAAAAACCACTGATAAATGCAACAACTCTCTGCATGAATCTCTAGAGAGTTATGCTGAGTGGAAAAAAAATGCCATTCCCAAATGGTTACATACAGTATTAGTTCATTTATATAACGTTCTTAACATGACAAAATTATAGAAATGGAGAACAGATTAGTTGTCAGGATTAAGGGAAAGCAGTGAAAAAGGAAGTAGATATGGCTTTGTAAGGTTAACACAGGGATCCCTGTAGGGATAGAAATGTCCTGTATCTTGACTGTTTTAATATCCGTGTCCTAGATGAGATATTGAACTATATAGTTTTGTAATATGCCATCATTAAGGGAAGTTGGTAAAATGTACAGTGTCTGTAGTAGTAGTATTACTTAAAATTGCATGTAAATCTACAGTTATCTCAAAATAAATGCTCACTTCAAAAAAGTCTTTTAAAAGTATGAAAAAAAACAGACTACAAAGTACTTCTGCCTAATAAATCTCTGTATTATATAAATGATATATATATTCTCTGTGTTGGGTAATTAATTTTTATAGAGACACAAATAATCTGAATAAAATAGCAATGTTGAATATAGCATAGCTGATTAAATTTAGCAAAATATGTAGAATCTTCATTCATTTAAAACTGATAACATGAAATATGACATTTCATACCCTTGTATGCAAAAGGATATGTCTAATTTTCTAATGTCTGATATTTCAGACAACTTTCAGGCAAGAACATTTTGCTTCTAAAAAAACCACCTTATAGTGGGCTTCTACTTTATTAAGTTTCTTCTAGAAATACCTCATGACGTTGTTGATCCTAGTTAATCTTATAAGCATTCCCATCAGTGTCAAGGGAAACTGTGTTGAAGTAACCATCTGTTAGAGATGGAAATCTTAAAGCTCTCCACAAAATAATTAGCTGGACACTTTTAGATTTCTACTAGATTTTTTTTAAAATCAAATGCATACAAACATCATTTGCTAGCTGTGATCTTGACAGATTTAATACCTCTGAGACTCAGTTTCTTTGTATATAAAATCGCATAATTCCTACAGCAAATGACAAAATAAACTCTAAGTGTGGAAGTAGTAATGATACCTGGCAGTGAACAGTCATTTAATAAATTTCAATAATAGCTGATATTTCTAGGTTAAGGCATAAAAAATACAACATGCTACTTCAAAAAAGGGACACAAAGTTCACTTTGCACATAATGTCCCTTCTATATAATGCTAGTGTTAGATGCTAAAGGAAGGCAAAACACAAAGTTGTTAAGAACAAATGGCTTGAGGTACCTGGGTGGCTCAGTCAGTTAAGTATCTGCCTTGGGCTCATTCAGGACATGATCTAAGAGTCCTGGGATTAAGTCCCTGGACTCCTTTCTCATCAGGAAGTCTGCTTCACTCCCCTCCTCTGCCCTTTCCCCTGCTTGTGCTCTCTCAAATAAATAAAATTTAAAAAAAAAAATAAAAAAACAAACAAGTAGCTTAAGAGAGAAAATGCCTGGGTTTAAATTCAGTCTCCATCACTTCCCAGCTGTAAGACCTTGGTCCATTTACATCCCATCTCTAAAGCTGGACTTCCTCATCTACAAAAAGGAGCAAGAATATTATAATACATGTAAAGTTCTTTGCATAAATCCTTTCAGATATTAAGAGCACAATAAATGTTAGCTATTAATAATAACAATAATCTTACCTAACATAGTTGCTCAAGTATAAAAGTGATAATTATTGACATCACATCTAAAATATCTTTTCTGACAGTGTGGAGATTCCTTAAGAAATTAAAAATAGAGCTACCTTATGACCCTGCAATTGCACTACTGGGTATTTACCCTAAGGATACAGATATGGTGAAAAGAAGGGCCATCTGTACCCCAATATTCATAGCAGCAATGGCCACAGTTGCCAAACTGTGGAAAGAGCCAAGATGCCCTTCAAAAGACGAATGGATAAAGAAGATGTGGTCCATACATAAAATGGAATATTATTCCTCCATCAGAAGGATGAATACCCCACTTTTGTATCAACATGGACGGGAGTAGAGGAGATTATGCTGAGTGAAATAAGTCAAGCAGAGAGAGTGAATTATCATATAGTTTCACTTACTTGTGGAGCATGAGGAATAACATGGAGGACACTGGGAGAAGGAGAGGAGAAGTGAGTTGGGGGAAATTGAAGGGGTAGACAAACCATGAGAGACTGTGGACTCTGAGAAACAAACAGGGTTTTGGAAGGTGGGGGTTGGGTGAACCTGGTGGTGGGTATTAAGGAAGGCACATATTACATGGAGTACTGGGTGTGATGCATAAACAATGAATACTGGAACACTGAAAAAATAAAATAAAATTAAAAAATAAAATATATTTTCTGACAAGGTGAAATGTAAGGATTAAAACATAATTAAATTGCAAAAGGTCCACTAGAACTGAAATAATTTGCTAAATGATTTTGCCCGAATGTGTTCATTATGTAAGAAAGTATTATGTACTCTGCTCCATAAATATTTGATAAAAGAACCATAATTTCCTTTTTAGCTCATTGATGCCATTTTTCAAGCATAAAATTAAAACAAAATTGCTACATTTAATAATCATATTCATATTCATAAGCAAATATATTTTTAAAAATACTTTAAAAATTATTTATGTCAGTCAATTCAGAGAAATAACAAGTTTTATAAACATATCAATCTATCTCTTTAACAGTCAAATAAACTATCTTTAGAAATCAAATTGTAATAAACTACATTATAAACAATTTAAGATTAGAAATTAGATCTCATTTGGGCCTGGGAAGGGGAAATTAACTAAGAAATTCTATAATTGTAAGTAACAGCTGCACAGTCAATATTTAATCACTATATTGTGAGACAGTTCAGTAGTGGAAGACAGGATTAACATATTGCTTTAAAACATTCCATTACTTTCTGCATCTGTTTACTGATAATAAAAGACACAGCTGTTCTAAACGAAACACACTAACAGGTGTAAAGTGCCAATTTGGCATTTTACACAAAAGTTACTCCTCATTTCCTTTTGGAATACTCTAAAATTATACTCTAAGCACAGCTACCAATAACTTAAAGAATTTTTTTATACTAACTTGGATTATTCTAGTCATTGAAGAAAAGATACACTTCATTCTCCATGAATTCAGGATTATTTTTAAACAGTACACATCCTGAACTAATTATAATTACCCCAGATGTTTTCCATAAAAATGGTCACACATTTGAACAGAGTTTCTTTAGCAACTGTTCTATATCAAATTTACTGCAAAGAGCATCAAAATTATGAAGTAACACTGTATCAGATTTGTCATGTTTAAACTACAAATGATAATGAAGCTTGAGCTTATAATTTATTTTGACAAGTATTCCAGCTAATCTGTAGTTGTATGTATTTAGTCCAAGGCCACCATAAGGAAATTCAATATTTTTATAATAAATTCTCAATAATCACTCACCTAAAGCAACTTAAAGTAACCAAAATTTGTGAATTCCATAAATATAACTATATAGTTTTGGCTTTTTTTGCTTGCTTGTTTTTAAAATATAATATATCACAATTAACTTAAAATATCCCAAGTGAAAGAATGCCATTCAGGTAATTTAATAAACCTGGATAACTACTTTTTAAATTTTATAAAATACATAATGAGACAATTACAGAATCAATGTCAATGAAAATACTTATTTGTGATAAGAAAGAACACTGAAATATTTTAATTTGGCCACCATATTTACTTTAATATATAAAACTTGGAGAGGAAAGGTTAAGGTAGAATATCAAAGAAGTCCAAAGCGTTCCAGTCTCTTTCTTTTCTTTTCCTAAAATAAAGACATTTGTCAGATTAGCTTTAGAAAAAGAGATTCACTAATATTTAAAAATACTTAAGAGTCCTTGAGACTATGTCTATATTTTGAGATATACCTAACCTGAGGAAAAACATATAAAATATAAACATTTTAATTACTTAAGATTACATAAAGCATTCATATATTCCTCCAATAGTTCCTTTTCCTATTGTAGCTCAGCTACAAATTCAAATAAAATACTCCTCAGCTTTACAGTAAAGTGCCCTCAGCCAGGTCATTTTGTTACTATAGCTTTTCTGGTGCTTCCAGAAACATGTTATGATCAATGAAAGCTCTCTTAGTTTGCTGCTTAAGCTTTGTAAAAAAACACAGCAAGCAAATTATTACATCAAAAGAATACATAAATACATCACTTTTACTGTGGAATCTAATAAAGCTTAACTCTGCCTATAATGTGGTAAAATTATGTTACCCAGAAACATAACCATGGGATTTTCTGATTTGTAAAATAAGTCAAAGTATATAGTCAGTAACCCAAATCATATGATAATGAAATCTGTGAGTTGTTTATATAGATTTCATAAGGCTCTCAGTCTTTATAAATTTAACTACTACATACAATGATTTATCCAAGCTATCTTAATCTTTATCATATTTACTATCAAGAAAGGGGCTTGTTACTTGGAATTGCGTGGAAGTACATGCTGTGGTGTATCCGCTACAAAACTACAATGCACACCTTAGTGGATTTTTAAATTCCTTTCCCATACAAGATTATACTTAATTGTTTAATCCTTGCTGTAACTGGATATACATACATTCTAGTAGTTACATAATTATTTTGTATTCTTTTCTGTTCATAGGAAAGGTGGATCAACCAATTTGTATTTTTAAAAGAAACAGTTGAGGTAGACATAAAGGAAAAACTAGGAGTAGAAAGAAAAACAGAGCCTCCTTTAGAAAACTGAGATTGTAAAACACTTGCTAAAGCAGTTAATTCCACTGATTCAGGGGAAAAAAGACAAAATGGCAACCAAGAGACAAAACAACTTGTCAATTCATTAAAGATAGTAGGAATCACAGTTTAATGCCTTTAAAGAATCAGCCTTTAAAGAAATTACAGGATGAGTGCTTTTAACAATTAAAAACTACTTAATTTTTAAAACCTATATTGTATAAATTTAAATTTCTATGTAAACTCTTGACTCTCTTTCCAGTATATATAAGTATGGTTAGAATCATGAGATACTGGCATAGGGTTTTACATTATACCTGACTTGAGTAGCTAAGCCTCTTCATCTAACAATCAAGTAATGAGTTACAGCTGTGGTTTGAAATATTTTAGGATGGTAAGAAATCAATAAATTCTCTAAATCTCTTTCATAATTCAATAATCTTACTGCATCAATCTTGCTGTATCTCCTGGATCAATCTTAAAAACTGATATATTTCCTCCAAAACTAGTAACAAATACATAATGAGAATCCTATGTACAAATGGGTCTTAATAAAATGGTATGTTAAGACTAGCAAACCCAGAATTTATTTTGTTCTATAAAATTTCATTTAAAAATCTTCAAGTATTGATTCTAATTCCTACAACCATGACGTAGCTATCCATCTAGTAAATTCTGAGCCATTAATTATTAAGTCTAACTAGTGTGCTTTCCTTCCACCTTCTACTAATGGAATTTTTCTTCAGATGAAGTAAAATTCTTTCAATTCATTGTTTTTCAAAAATTTAAATAAAAGTTTGAGTCAACATGTAAATACATGTAGAGTAATACATAGGAGACTTCATTTAGAAAAGGTATATTAGAAGCTTAACTTAAATCCATGGAATAAATTCTGCCTTTCCTTAGCTTGAGATGTGAACAGTGCTTAAAAAGGAAAGAGATTCCCATCAGAAAGGATCAATACCCCACTTTTGTATCAACATGGACAGGACTAGAGGAGGTTATGCTGAGTGAAATAAGTCAAGCAGAGAGAGTCAATTATCATATGGTCTCATTTACATGTGAAGCATAAGTAATAACATGGAGGACATCGGAGAAGGAAAGGAAAAGTGAGTTGGGGGAAATTGGAAATTGGAGGGGGAGACGAAGCATGAGAGACTGTGGACTCTGAGAAACAAACTCGGGGTTTCAGGGGGTGGGGGTAGGGGAATGGGTGAGCCTGGTGGTGGGTATTAAGGAGGGCACGTATTGCATGGAGCACTGGGTGTGGTGCATAAACAATGACCTTGGAACACTGAAAAAAATAAAATAAAATAAAGATGCTAGAAAAAAAAGGAAAGAAATTGAGGCATACATAGTTTCTATCAGATTACCTCCAATCTCTAGCGAAAAAATAAGTTACTAAAGAGTGTTTAAAAATACTTTTTAACTAGTTACATGTTACATATCACCATTTTATACTCCTAAAACAAAAGCTGTATCTTTGCTTTCACTGAAAATTTAAATAGCTTTATTGCTACCATATTAGCAATTTAGTTACTGATTTCATTATTGATTAACTTAAATACTGATTAACAGTAAAGAAAATTTGATTATGCTTCAATTGTTATGACTGAATAAAACAAGACACTCATAAATATAACCATAGACTACTAATGCATATTAATCCGCACTACTAATACATATTAGTCAAGCATTGAAAACTATTTTAAGAGGTAAATAAGTGAATTTTATAGATCTGGAATTTCATTATTAGGTACATAGTATCGGAATAGGTCAAACTACTACCTGTTAAAAATCAAAAGGGATTTTCAAATTGTTCTATGACTATGCGGTTTGTATACTTCCAAATTTTAAAAAAAATCAATTAAAAATACAAACTCAGATCTTATATATGACATGTTTACACAAACTGGAAGATTGTCAATGTATTAGTTTGGGTGTCAGTGGAGAAAGATTAAGAGAGAGATTGAGAGAGATGGGGAGAGAAAACAGACACAGACCTTGGAGTAAACTTTTTTGGTTTGGTCATTTCTGCATACTTTCCAAATCCTTATGATAGTACAATTTAGGAAAATGTAGTTTGGTATGGAGGTGCTGGCTTAAATTCAGATTGGCCAGCCCAGGTCCATTTTCAGGAGAATATTCAGATGAGTGTAACAATACTGTAAATCAAGACTTTTGTGATATGATAAAGCCAAAACAAAAAGCAATAAAGAAATACACTACAACCAGTGCTGATATAAGACTGTAACTGTTATGTTTAACCTTGTTAAAATTAGTTCCTAAAAGCAAGTCTCTTATTCCCATTTTTATATAAAAAGTAAATATATATTAACATGACTTTTATGTAATCTATGCTTTCGATGTTTGTTCTAAAGTCATTAAAAATCTTTTACTTGTATATTAATTTAGCAAAATTCCATAATGCAAAGATAAATGTCCTACCCATTTCAAATGATAAGTTCTTAAATGAATAAAATTTGGATCATAAAGCTAAATTCAGAATACATCCATTTTCACAATGATATATTCATAGCGGGTAATTCAAGCATAGAGCTAAAGCAAAACATATTTATTCTAGATATTGGGCCTGTGTTATTCAGACTTCTTTCATACTTGAAAAAACAACTTTATGGGCACCTGGGTAGCTCAGTAGGCTAAGCGTCTGCCTTAGGCTCAGGTCATGAACTCAGGGCCCTGGGATCAAGCCCCACATCGGGCTCTCTGCTCAGTGGGAAGTCTGCTTCCCGCTCTGTGCTCACACTCTCTCAAATAAATAAATAAAACCTTTTTAAAACTAAACAACAACAAAAAAAAAAAAAGAAAGAAAAAAGAGAAAATCCCTTTAACATAATTCTAAAAGCAAAATTTTTAAACTATCACTACTGAAATCAGTAATTATCCACAAAGCATCTGAGGTACATACAAAACACAATTTTTTTATTCATAAATATTATAGCTTACCATGTCGGTATTGACTTCTTTGCCTAAGAATAAAAGATAATTCAAATTGCAAATGATATTAAATATTGTCACATAATAGGTTCAATTTTAAAAGCTGATAGAAAAACATAAATATTGACAAAAGCAAACTAAGCAGTTCCTTATGGTACCTAAGGTGCCTATGATACCAATACTAAACACCCACTACATGTGCTAAGTACTGTGTATATAACTCCACATGGATTATTTGTAAACTTTAAAAAAATCTCTACAAGCTGGCATTTTCCAAATTTTATAAATAAGATGACCAAGTGATTTACTGATAAAACTGGTACATTTCTGAGAATTAAGGCAAAAGACATTATTAATAATTATGCTAAGAGGACATCTGTAAGTCATGACTATTCCAGGAAAATGACAATACATGGTCACCTTACCAATGAGGAAAATGCCTTAAACAGACGCATTCAAAATGTATTCATGAACATTTATTTAACAAATTTTGTACTCTATGTTAGTTAACGGGGATGGCACTCTGAATTTGCAGAACAGGTTACTGTCCTATTTGCTTTCAAAGCTTTATCTCTAACCACTATATACACAACCTACAATTCATAAATAATCTGAATCTCTAAGGCTTTATGTTTTTCAAAACATTTTCACATTCATATACCCTTTGATTTTAAAGGTATATTATGTATTACCTAACCATTTCAAACAATAACTTCTACTGTTCACATGTGTTCATTGAACTTAAAAAATGCTCTTAGAAGTTTGATATGCATTTTTATTTTCTACTAGTTTTGCTCTAGTTTCACTATATATATATATATATATATATATATATATATATATATATATATATCTTTCTTTTATATATATTATGAGATAGGATTCTAAGATTTTTTGGTCCAAATTAATAATGTAATGGCTGAATATTGTTCTGAATAATCCATTACATGGCTTGTGATTTATAGCATTTGCTTTTTCATTCTCACAGGTTAAATTTGAGTCATCAATTTCATTCTACTGATATCTGCTTAATCCCATGTTATTAATATACTATCTTATTTACTGAAACTATATAATTATTACTTGGCCCTACCACTCCTTCTATACTTGCTATTGTTGCCTATTTATTTTTTCAGATTCCAGCTTGAATCAAGATAATCAAACTCTAAGAAAAAAAATTGAGAAAAAAGAATTCAGAAAGAAACAGACAGTTGTGAAAATCAATGGTAACACAGAAAATGGTAAGATTTTGGTTAACAACTGACATAACAATTCTACATTTTGTGTTAAAATATTGAAACAAATTCTAGGTAATTTTAACAAGAAATTGCCATGGGAGTTCTATGGGTAAAGTTAAATTTGTCTTAATCAGGGGGAAGAGAGATGCTGACTAATTTTGCTAAAAAAATATTTACAGTTAAGAATATATTTTAGGAGGACTTTCCAAGTTGGTGGAGTAGGAGACCTCAGTTTTGTCTGGTCCAAGGAATTCAGCTAGATAGCTATCACTTCATTCTAAATACATGTGAACTCAACTAGAGATCTAAGAAAAGAATTGCTGCAATTCTACAAATAGAAAAGCAACCACTTTCTGCAAGGCAGGAGGTGCACAGAAGTGAATCTGAGGTGATATTTTGGAAAATAAACTGCAGGGGGAGGAAGCCTTCATAAATCAGGTACTGGAAAGTAATTTAGCAATTAAGTGCAAAATCAAAATCAAAACTATAACAAGTCTGCTCCAGTGAGGGACGTCCCCGCCTGAAAGGCACTCTGGTGGCAAAGCAGAGTGGAATCTTAGGTGGGAGAGTGTGGTCTCAGGATCCTGGGGTGGGGGGAGAGGTGTCACAGAAATAATGGGGGTGCCTAAGTGTGGCAGAGCTCCCAGGCATCAGAGTGAGGGAGTCAGCTGCAATCATTGAGCTCAGGAGTGGACTTTCAGCTCATTGCTGCTATAAAGCACAAACCACCAAAGAGTTGGACAACTGCTGTCCAAGCAGGGACCATGCAAGTGGCAAAACCATGGGGAGACCCCACCCCTATCTCTGGGAGGAGTGGCACAGCTGTGCTCTGCAGGAGTCAGCAAGGTTTGGAGATACAAAGCAGGGTCACATGCCTGAGATAGATAGGCTAGGCAAGCACAGAGTGTGGATGGAGATCAGGGAGAGAGGAGTGATTGACTGCTTTGCTCTGAGGATGCACTGAGGAGTAGGGGGCATGAGCTTTTGGCTCTGGGGCTGGAGACTGGGAAGCCGCTATCTTTATTCTCATCCTCTAAAGAGGCATGGAAAGGCTTCAGGGAATAAAAGCTACATAGAGAAATCCAGAGCCACTTACTTAGCATGGCTGTCTGGCAATGGCAGTGTAATTCCGCCCCAGGCAAAGACACCTGAGAATCAGCACAGCAGGCCCCTCCCACAGAAGATCAACAAGAACATCCAACTAAAAACAAGTTTACCAATCACACAGAACTGTAAACCTCCAGCACTAGGGGAAAATAGGATATAGAATTCACAGTTGTTTTCTTATGGTTCTTTAGTCTTTCAATTTTTTTCTTTCCTTTTCAACCAATTTTTTATTTTGTCAACTTTTTCTAAGTCTTCTTTATTTTCATCTTTACAGTTACCTTCTGTCCTTTCATTGTATTTAATTTTATTTTTGTATAAATAATAAATATTTTTATTCACTACAATTTTGGTGTGTAGTTTCCTCTAACAAAGAAACCAAAATTTACCCAGAATGCAGTGTATTGCTCTATTCTCTTTACCTGTCTGATTATATTCTCTCTTTTTTAAGTCTTTTTAAATTTTCATCTTTACTGTTACATTTTACCCTTTCATTGTATTTAATTTTACATATATATATATATATATATATATATATATATATATATATGAGTTTTTTTCTCTTTATAATTTTGGGATGTAGTTTTCTAGAAAAATGACCAAAATACACACAGAATCCAGTGTATTACTCATTCACTTGTATGATTATATTCTCTCTCTCTCTCTCTCTTTTTTGGTTTCGGGTCTCTTCTGACTTGTTTAGTGTATATTTCTCTGGGGGTTGTTGTTCCCATTTTAGCATTTTGTTCTCTTGTTCATCTATTCTATTCTGCACAGAAGACAAGATGGAAAAACCCACCTCAAAACAAGAGCACAAAAGGCAGTACTGACTGTCAAGGATGTAATCAACATGAATATAAGTAAGATGTCAGAAATAGAGATCAAAATACCAATTATAAAGATACTAATTGGGCTTGAAAAAAGCATAGAGGACACTAGAGAATCCCATTCTGAAGAAATAAAAGAACTAAAATCTAATCAAAATTAAAAAGGCTAGTAATGAGATGCAATAAAAAATGGAGGCTCTGCTAGGATAATAAAACAGAAGAGAGGAATAGTGATATAGAAGACAAAACAGGCATCTGGGTGGCTCAGTCAATTAAGCATCAGCCTTTGGCTCAGGTCATGATCCTAGGGTCCTGGATCAAGCCTTGCATCAGGCTCTCTGCTCAGCAGGAAACCTGCTTCTCCCTCTCCCACTTCCCCTGCTTGTGTTCCCTCTCTCTTCCTCTGTCAAATAAATAAATAAATAAATCTTTTAAAAAAGGAAGATAAAATAATGGAGAAAAAAGAAGCTGAGAAAAAGAGATATAAATAACTACTGGATCACCAGAGGAGATTCTGAGAGATAAGTGATACCATAAAGTATAACAATATTAGAATAACTGGGATCCCAGAAGTGGAGAGAGAGGGGCAGAAGGAATATTGAAGCAAATTATATTGGATAACTTCCCTAATCCAGGGAAGCAAACAGGCATTCAAGTCCAGGAGGCACAGAGAATTCCCTTCAAAATCAATAAAGATAAGTCAACACCTCAACATATTAATAGTGAAATTTGCAAATCTCAGAGACAAAGAGAAAATCCTGAAATCAGCTTGAGACAAGTCCTTAACATATAAAGGGAGAATTATTTCACTGGCAGCAGACCTATCCACAGAGACCTGGCTGACCAGAAAGGAATGACATAATATACTCAGGGTGCTAAATGAGAAAATATGCAGCCAAGAATACTTTATTCAAGGGTGTTGAATAAAGTAAGGGTGTCATTCAAAATAGAACAAATAAAAAGCTCCGAGGACAAACAGAAACTAAAAAGAATTTGTGATCACTAAGCCAGACCTTCAAAAAAATATTAAAAGGGATCCTTTAAGTAAAGAGGTAACACAAAAAGTAACAAAAGTAGCACAGCCCAGAAAGGAAAAGAGAAAATACACAGCTTTACAGGTAATACAACAGCACTAAATTTATATCTTTCAAAGTTACTGTGAATGTAAATGGGCTAAATGCCCCAATCAAAAGACAAAGGGTATCATATTGGATTAAAAAAGCGAGACCCATCAATATGCTGTCTGCAAGACTCATTTTAGGCCCAAAGACATTTCCAGATTTAAAATGAAGGGGTGGGGGCGCCTGGGTGGCTCAGTGGGTTAAAGCCTCTGCCTTCAGCTCGGGTCGTGATCCCAGGGTCCTGGGATCGAGCCCTGCATTGAGCTCTCTGCTGAGCGGGGAGCCTGCTTCTCCCCTCTCTCTGCCTGTCTCTCTGCCTACTTGTGATCTCCGTCTGTCAAATAAATAAATAAAATTTTTAAAATAAAATAAAATGAAGGGGTGGAAAACCATTTATCATGCTAATAGACATCAAAAGATATCTGGGGTAGTAATACTTACATCAGACAAAGTAGATTTTAAACCAAAGACTATAGTAAGGGAAGAAAAAGACTGAGAAAGCCTATATCATACTAAGGGTCTACATAAGGGTCTAAAGGGTCTGTGCAACAATAAGATCTAACAATTACAAATATTTATGTTCCTAATTGGGGAGCAGCCAATTATATAAACCAATTAATAACAAAATTACAGAAACACATTGATGATAATACAATAATAGTAGGTGATATTAACATCCCACTCATAGCAATGGACGGATCACCCAAGCAAAAGATCAAAATGGAAACAAGGGCTTTGAATGACACACTGGACTAAATGGACTTGACAGATATACAGACATTCCATCCTAAAGCAACAGAATACACATTCTTCTTGAGTGCACATGGAACATTCTCAAGATTAGATCACATATTGGGTCACAAATCGGGTCTCAAAGAGACTGGGATTATTCTCTGCATATTTTCAGACCACAGTGCTTTGAAACATGAACTCAATCACAAGAAGAAATTTGCAAAGAACTCAAATGCATGAAGGCTAAACAGCATCCTACTAAAGACTGAATAGGTCAATCAGGAAATTAAAGAAGAATTTTAAAAATTTACGGAAACAAATGAAAATGGCACGTATTGCATAGAGCACTGGGTGTGGTACACAAACAGTGAATTTTGGAACACTGAAAAATTTTTTTTAAAAATGGCAACAAATGAAAATGAAACACAACACTTTAAAATCTTTAGGATACAGCAAAGGTAGTCCTAAGAGGGAAGTACTTAGCAGTACAAGCCTTTCTCAAGAAATACAGAAGCTCACGTTACACCTAAAAGACTTGGAGAAAAAACAGCAAATGAACCCCTAAATGCAGTAGGAGAAGAGAAATAATGAAGATTAGAGCAGAAATCACTGGACTAGAAACTAAAAGAACAGTAGAACAGCTCAATGAAACTAGGAGTTTGTTCTTTGAAAGAATTAATAAGATTGATAAACCCCTAGTCTGACTTATCAAAAAGAAAAAACAAAGGACCCAAATAAATAAAATCATAGAAGAGATCACAACCAACACCAAAAAAATACAAATTGAAGAACATATTATAAGCAACTATACACCAAAAATTTAGGCAATCTGGAAGAAATGGATGCATTTCTAGAGTCATATAAACTACCGAAACTGAAACAGGAAGAAATAGGAAACCTGAACAAATGCATGACCAGAAAGGAAATTGACACAATAATAAATAATCTCCCCAAAAACAAGAGTCCAGAGCTGGATGGCTTCCCAGCAGAATTCTACCGAACATTTAAAGAAGAATTAATACTTATTCTTCTGAAGCTTTTTGAAAAATAGAAATGGAAGGAAATCTTCCAAACTCTTTTTATGAGGCCAGCATTACTTTGACCCCAAATCCAGACCAAGACCCCACCAAAAAGGAAAATTACAGACAAATATCCCTGATGAACATGGGTGCAAAAATTATCATCAAGACACTAACCAATAGGATCCAACAGTACATTAAAAGGATTATTCACCACAACCAAATGGGATCCTGGGGTGCACAGGTGGTTAAACATCTGCAAATCAAGTACAAAATACACTACACTAATAAAAAAGGGGACAAGAACCATACTGTCCTCTCAATAGATGCAGAAAAAAACATTTGACAAAGTAGAGCAAACTTTTTAAATTAAAACTCTTCACAGTGTAGGGATAGAGGGAACATACCTCAGTATCATGAAAGCCATCTGTGAAATACCCATAGTGATTATCAAGGGTAAAACCTGAGAGCTTTTCCCCTAAGGTCAGGAACATCGCAGGGATGTCAACCATCACTGTTGACTTCAACACTGTTCTTCAACATAGTACTAGCCTCAGCAATCAGACAATAAAAAGAAATAAAAGATCCAAATCAGCAAAGAAGAAGTTAAACTCTCACTTTTCACAGATGATATGATATTCTATGTGGAAAACCCAAAAGACTCCACCCTAAAATTGCCAGAACTCATACAGGAATGCAACAAAGTGGGAGGATATAAAATCAATGTAAAGAAATCAGTTGCATTTCTATACACTAATATGAGACAGAAGAAAGAGAAATTAAAGAGATATTAAAGAGTTAATCCCACTTACAATTGCATCCAAGACCATTAGATACCTAAGAATAAACCTCACCAAAGAAGCAAAGGATCTATACTGAGAAAACTATAGAACACTCATGAAAGAAACAGAGAAAAACACAAAGAAACGTCCCATGCTTATGGATTGAAAGAACAAATATTGTTAAAATGTCCATGTTACCTTGAACAATCTATAGATTCAATACAATCCCTTTCCAAATACCATCAACTTTTTTCATAGAGCTGGAACAAATATTTGTATGGAAACAGAAAAGACCCCAAGTAGCCAAAGGAATGTTGAAAAAGAAAACCAAAGTTGGTGGCATCACAATTCTGAAAGTCAAGCTGTATTACAAAGCTGTAATCATCAAGATAGTATGGTACTGGCACAAAAACAGACATATAGGTCAATGGAACATAATAGAGAACCCAGAAATAGACCTTAAACTCTATGGTCAACAACTCTTCAACAAGGCAGGAAAGAATATCCAATGGAAAAAAGACAGTCTCTTCAACAAATGGTTTTGGAAAAATTGAGTGCCCATGTAGAAGAATGAAACTGGACCATTTTCTTACACCATACACAAAAATAGATTCAAAATAGATGAAAGACCTAAATGTGAGACAGGAATCCATCAAAATCCTAGAGGAGAACACAGACAGCAATCTCTGTGACCTTGGCCACAGCAACTTCTTGCTAGACTGGTCTCCAAAGGAAAGGCAAACAAAGGCAAAAATGAACTATCAGGACTTCACCAAGATAAAAGCTTTTATACAGCAAAAAGGACAGTTGAAAAAACCAAAAGACAACCTACAGAATGGGAGATATTTGCAAATATCTTATCAGATGAAGGGTTATTATCCAAAATCTATAAAGAACTTGTCAAACTCAACACCCAAAGAACAAATAATCCAATCAAAAAAATGGGGAGAAGACACGAACATGCATTTTTCTATAGAGAACATACAAATGACAACAAGACACATGAAAAAATGCTTAACATCACTCAGCATCAGGGAAATGCAAATCAAAACCACAATGAGAAACCACCTCACACTGGTCAAAATGGCTAAAATTAACAAGTCTAGGAAAAACAGATTTCAGTGAGAATGCAGAGAAAGAGGAGCCCTTTACTTTATGACACAGCAATTGCACTACTAGGGATTTACCCCAATGATATAAATGTAGTGATCTGAAGGGTCACTTGAACCCCAATATTTATAGCAGCAATGTTCACAATAGCCACACTGTGGAAAGAGCCCAGATGTCCACTGACAGATAAATAAAAAAGATGAGGTATTTACATACAATGGAACACTACTTAACCAACAAAAAAAGAAATCTTGCCACTTGCAAAGACACGGATGGAACTAGAGGGTATTATGCTAAGTCAATCAGAGAAAGACAGTATCATATTATCTCACTCATATGTGGGATTTCAGAAACAAAACAGAGGCTCCTATGGGAAGGGAGGAAAAAAATAAAATAAGATCAAATTAGAGAGGGAGACAAACCATGAGAGATTCTTAATCATAGGAAACAAACTGTGGGTTGCTAGAGGGGAGGCAGGTGGGGAGTTGGGATAGTTGGGTGATGGACATTAAAGAGGGCACTGGGTATACAATTAGAATATAATTAGAACTGAGTATTATGTAAGACTGATAAATCTCTGACCTCTACCTCTGAAACTATTAATATACTATATGTTAATTAATTGAATTTAAATAAAAAGAAACTAAAATTAAACTGACATTCTGAGTATCTTAAAAAAGAATATATTCTAAACATTTAAGAGTAAGCATTAAAAATAAAAACCAACAAAGACCAAAAACAATAAGCAAACAAAAAACATAAATGAAAACTATTGCTTCCAAGCCAAGGAAGACTAAAAAAGGGAAAATAAATTTTATTTTTTCAAAGAGAAAGCATTAAATCAGGGAAACACACACATACACAAGCAAAAACAAAAAGAACAAAATAAGATGATGGCACTATGTCCAAATAGATCAGTAATCCCAATAAATGCAATTGTTTAAATTCACCCATTAACTAATAATATTATATTGTCAAGGAGATGAGCAAAACTATATCCTCAATTCTGTTAAAGGACTAGAGGTAGAGAAAAGCCATGCTGCCATCTGGTTTCAATCTTCTATACAAAAGAGATTGACAATTTAAGTCTAGGGTGGTATAGACTCTCTCCTAAAATATTATTCTTCCTTCTCTCCCCACCAAAACACTGATCACCCATACTTATTACAAAGATCTCCCAGCCTCAGGGGGTTTTCAAAATACTGGTAGTCAGGATTACCCTTTAAGAAGGAAATTGAAATAATCTTCCCTTGGGAATAGTACCAGACCAAAGAAAAGACCTGAAATCTGGCCTGGTTCTCCAAAAAAGCAGTCCTCAGATAACTATTTAAGGAAGCCTTCAATAAACAAACCTACCCAACTAGGTATTTAGTGTCCCTTTTTCTTAGTATAAACAGGCAGTCAAGGATCAGAAAATATCTGAGAAAAGCCACTAACATAAAAGACTGAAGTGAAAAACTTGAAAGAGTTACTTGGAAGAACAAAGGGATATGAAACCTTCAAAAGAACTCATATTGCATATTGAGAAAGAAGCACAGTCATATATCATTAATGGAAGTGCAAAAAAAAAAAGTACAATCCTTATCAAAAAGAGTTTTGCTAATATATTTATCCTTTGACCCAGAGTTCCTATTTCAAAGATCCATCCTGAATATATATCTCTACCAGTAAGAAATAACATATTCACAAAGTTATTCATTGAAGCATTACTTATAATAGCAAAGACCATAAAAACACAAATAACCATATTAGGGTACTAGCTGAATAAACTAACATATCCATATAAGACTACACAGCCATAAAAAAAGATCGAGGAAGCTCTCTCTGCACTGATCTCCAAGATATATTGTTAAATGAAAAAAGCCAAGATGCAGCACAAGCTAACTCAAGGAAAAAAAAAAAAACGCTGAAATAAATTACCTAATCTTATAGCTAACAGAGCTAGAAAAACAAACAAGCAAACAAACAAACAAACAAGGCCCAAAGGTGGTAGAAAGAAGGAAATAATATTAGAACAGAACTAAATGAAACTGGGGGTGCCTGGGTGTCTCAGTTGGTTAAGTGTCAACTTGTGATTCTGGCTCAGATCATGATCTCATGGACTGTGAGACTGAGTCCTATGATGGTAGGTTCTACGCTAAGTGGGGAGTCTGCTTGAGAGTCTCTCCCTTTGCCTCCCCCCCACCACTTGCACATGTACACTTTCTCTCTAAGGTAGATAGATAAATAAATAAATAAATACTTTAAAAAAAAAGAAATAAATGAAACAAGACTTAAAAAAAAATAGAAAAGATCAACAAAACCAGAAGCTGGTTCTTTCAAAAGATAAAATTGGCCAACCTTTAACCAGACTCATCAAGAAAAAAAGAAAGAGAACTCAAATAAAATCAGAAATGAAGAAGTAACAACCAACACCACAGAAACAAAGGATTGTAAAAGAATAATAAAGGAAATTAATTGCTAACAAATTGGACAACCTGGAAGAAATGGCTGAATTCCTAGAAGCAGATAATCTTCCAAAACTAAAACAGGAAGAAATAGGAAATTTGAACAGACTGAATACAAAAAAATGAAATTGAATTGGTAAAAACAAAAACAAAACCTCCACACAAACAAAAATTCAGGACCAGATGGCTTCACAGATGAATTCCACCGGAGTTAATACCTACTCTTCCCAAACTACTCCAAAAATAGAAGAAGAAGGAAAACTTCCAAATTAACCCTATGAGGGCAGCATTACCCTAATATCAGGACCAGACAAAGTGAATATGAAAAAATAACACTATAGGCTTATACCTCTGATGAACATGGATGCGACCCTCCCCCCACCAAAATACTAGCAAAATGAATCCAAGAATGCAGTAACAAAAAATCATTCACTGTAAGTAAATTAGATTTATTCCAGGGATGCAAAGGTGGTTCAGTATTCACAAATCAATGTGGTATGTCACATTAACAAGGGAAAGGATAAAAACCATATGATCATCTAAATAGAGACAGAAAAAACACTTGACAAAATACAACATCCATTCATGAAAAAACGCTCAATAAAGTGGGTGTAGAGGGAACATACCTCAACATAATGAAGGTCGTATATGAAAACCCCACAGCTAACATCATACTCAGTGGGGAAAAATTAGAAGCATTTCCTCGAAGATCAAAACCAAAATATGAATGTCCACTCTCACCACTTTTATTCAACTTAGTACTGAAAGTTGTAACTGCAGCAGACAAGAAAAAGAAATGAAAAAAGACTCCGGATTAATAATGAATAAGTCAAACAATATTTGCCGATGACTTGATATCATACATAGAAAATCCGAATGACCATTAAAAAGCTATTAGAACAAATAAATTCAGTAAAGTCACAGAATACAAAATTAATGTACAGAATATTGTTGCATTTCTATACACTAATAATGAAGTAGCAGAAAGATAAATTAAGAAAACAATCCCATTTGCAACTGTACCAAAAAGAATAAAATACCTAGGAGTAACTTAACTAAGGAGGTGAAAGATCAGTACTTCAAAAACTATAACTCATTAATGAAAGAAATTAAAGATGACACAAATTGAACAATAATCAACCCTCATAGATTGGAAGAATAGTGTTAAAATGTTCACACTACCCAAAGGTATCTATAGTCAATGCAGTGCCCATCAAAATACCAACATGTTTCACAGAATTAGTACAAATAACACTAACATTTGTATGGAACCACAAAAGACCCTGAATACTTAAAGCAATCTTGAGAAAGAACAAAACTGAAGGTATCACAAGCTCAGATTTCAAGATACACTACAAAGCTACAGTAATCAAAAAAATATAGTACTGTAACAAAAACAGATACACAGGTTAATGGAACAAAATGGAGAGCCCGGAAATAAATACATGATTATATGGTCAATTAGTCCATGAAAAAGGAGGCAAGAATATACAACGGAGAAAATCTCTTCAATAAATGGTGTTGGGAAAACTGGACCATATACAAAAGAATGAAACTGGAGCATTTTCTTAAACCACACAGAGAAATAAAATGGAATAAAGATCTAAATGTGAAACTTGAAGAAATAAAACTCTTAGAAGAAAACAGAAGGATTATTAATTTCTTTGACACAGGCCTTTGCAACATTTTTATAGATATGTCTCCTCAGGCAAGGGAAATAAGAGCAAATGTGGTCCATATACACGATGGAGTATGATGCCTCCATCAGAAAGGATGAATACCCAACTTTTGTAGCAACATGGATGGGACTGGAAGAGATTATGCTGAGTGAAATAAGTCAAGCAGAGAGAGTCAATTATCATATGGTTTCACTTATTTGTGGAGCATAACAAATATCATGGAGGACAAGGGGAGATGGAGAGGAGATGGGAGTTGGGGTAAATTGGAAGGGGAGGTGAATCATGAGAGACTATGGACTCTGAAAAACAATCTGAGGGGTTTGAAGTGGCGGGGGGGTGGGAGGTTGGGGTACCAGGTGGTGGGTATTATAGAGGGCACGGATTGCACGGAGCACTGGGTGTGGTGAAAAAATAATGAATACTGTTTTTCTGAAAATAAATTAATTAATTAAAAAAAAGAAATCTATATTTGAACTCAGTTTTTTAAAAAATGACATGGGGTATGTGTATGTGTGTGTGTGTATCTCCATCCATCTTAGCTATAGGCCCTGGGAAAGCCCCGAATTATTAATACCATCCCAGTAATGAATGAGTACACCTAAAATACATGCCATTGGTTTCTATATGCTATTCTGACAAAAAGGAGCCAGGAAAGATGGCTGATTTTCAGGGCTGAGGAAAGTACAAGATGAGCCTGGGCCATCACATATGGGAAAAAACAGTGATGTGCTCAAAGACTATAAAAGTGTAGGTTGAAAGGACACAAAAGCAGCTTGAAGGGACTCTTATTGGGCAGATTTGGAACAATTTTAGCGTTAAAAGAGTATCTGTAGTTAACTGTAAGATACTGAATTCATAAACATTTAAGAATCCATACTAACAGTCAAAGGGAAAGGAAAAAAATCTTTTGCCGGTATAGGAGAGGACTGCCACATCACTTATAGGGTGAAAATTGGTAAATATTCAAGAATTAGACATTCAACCTGCTTTTTTAACTATAGCTGATGAGAGAAAGCTCTACTTAACAAAAAAAAAAGTCAGCTAATAAATATAAAAAGAACAATCAAATTAGAAATTGCCATTCTGTAATCCCCAGTGTAGTAACTGAGAAGAATACTCGCACAATTAGCATGGCACCTGGGTGGCTCAATTGGTTGAGTGTCCCTGATTTTTGCTCAGATCATGATCTTGACGTAGTGGGATTGAACCCCAGATGATGAAGTATTAGAATATAAGGGAGGTTCAGTGGGGTGGAGTCCGGAGCTGAGAACCAAGAAAGAATTTCTTGAGCCATCTTTGGTTTACTGAATGAGGTTTACTGAAGCACAGGGACAGGACCCATGGGCAGAAAGAGCTGCTGCACGGGGGAGGGGGTGGGTGTTATGAGGGGTGGCTGATTATATATGTTGTGGTTGGAGGAAGTAAGGAAAAGGGAGGTTTTAAAAGAACTTTTATATGCTAAAGAGGACCATTGTCAAGTTAAGGTTATTTTTCCCCTCTAGCAAGGTGCTACCATTAAGAAAGTTGAAGGAATCCTGAAGAATGTCACACGTGCCCCACCCAGAAGTGGAGGGTTGGGGGAACCATAGGGTGTCGGCCTCTGTTTCACTCTCAGCTCACCTTGTGTTCGTCATCACAGGCTGGACTGTGAACTCAGTCCAAGTCTACATGAAATTCTCTCTCTCACTCTCCGTTTGTCCCCTCTCCCTACTCATGTGCTTGCTCTAAAAATAAATTCTTTTAAAAAAAGGAAATATTTGCACAATACCAAGTTCTGTTCCCACAGATAACTTGCTAATTGCAAAGGGAAAGCATGCCTTTACAATGAAGAGGCCTAATAGTCATCACCTTCACCACATGATCAAACTTAGCATCATGGATAGTGGAACAACCTGATATTACATCCTTCCGTTATTATGTAGCATATTAAGTCATCACCTATGAAGTCATCTTGCCAAAAAGATTTAACCAGAATCTAATACAAATTGCATTTAGAAATACAAAGCACAGAACAAGTTAAAAAACCAAGAGAAAACAATCAGACAAATCCTTCTTCAAGGCAACTTTCTTGGTCTCATTAAAAAGACAAAGCTATTTTTAAAAAATGAGAGACCCGTTCAACATGAAATAACATCAGTAGATACAATAGCCAAATGCAATGAATGAATCTGATTGTATTTGAATTTTATTTATTTTTAAAAGACATATTCATTTATTTGAGAGAGAGAGAGAGAACTTGTGTGAGCAGGGGTAGGGGCAGAGGGAGAGAATCTTCAAGCAAACTTCCGGCTGAGCATGGAGCTGGATGTAGGGCTTAATCCCACAACCCATGAGATCGTGACCTGAGCTAAAACAGAAAACCAGATGCTCAACCAAACGAGCCACCCAGGCACCCCCGTATTTGAATTAAAACAAAACAAAACAAACAAACAAACAAAACAGTTCTGGAAGATATTTTTGGACTGGGAAAATCTGAATATGGATTAGGTGGTTTAAGGAATTAACATTAACTTTCTTACATATGACACTTGTTGGGGTTAATGTATAGCATGAAATCATACATACCAGGCTGCTAAATTATAACACAGAGCCTGTGGGGGGGCAAGGCAAGGTTCTGGAGAAGGCCATAGGCCTTTGGAATGCCAAGGCCTGTGTGACCACGCTGCCGTAGGAATGCCGTGGGGAGTTGCCTTCCCTGAAGCTTTCTTAGCCCAAAGGGCTGCCCTGTGATCTAAGAGATGTATGCACTGTCCCCGCAGCTATTAGCAGATCTCATAGAAAATGCAGATTAGCATATTGTATCTTTACTATGAACAGATCCTCCTAGTTCCAGTAACCCCTCTTGTCACACATTATGTGCTTCAGAAACAGTGATAAGGATCTGTGATTATCCTGAAGGACCAATAAAAGGGGGAGCAAAGAAGGGTAAAGGGTCTTTGTTCCTGAGCGTTGACCCCTTTGCCTTCTCTCTTTCATGGCAAAGTCTGGAGAAGTTTCATCCGTCAGGACAGGGACTGCTGGCCATTCCTGGTAGACACAGTTTTATTTTTGAAGAAGAATATTTCTAGGAAATGCATTCTTTTAGGAGATACATTCTGAAGTACTTAGAGATCAAGTGTCATGATGATTACAACTTTCAAATAGTTCAGAAAAAAATACAAACATGTAAATAGCTATAGCAAATGTTAACTGTAAATCTAGAAGGTGAGAATATGGGTAATCACAGGACTATTCTCTCAGCTTTTCTGTTTAAAATGTTCATAATAAATTTTTTGAAAAAATACAGAATATGAGCAGTTGATATTAATAGATTAGCACACATTTTTTTTAAAGTTGGAAAATGAAGTTGAGGAAATTTAGAAACTACAGTATAATGGCAAAGAGATAGATAATTATTCATATATACATATACATCTATATACAGGCATGTGCATATCTGTCTATATACTCATCAATCTAAGAAGAGTGTCATACAAAAATTTTAAGAGAATACGCGTAGGAAGAAACCAGCTAGAAAACACAAGAAAATATCTCAGAACTAAAGGAACATAGATTTAAAACTGAAAAGGCTCATGGGCTGCTCAGCACAGTAATAAAATCAAACCCTCACCAAGACACATTTTCATAAAATTCCAGAATAGTTAGGGTAGAAAGGTCCTACCAGTTTCTAGAGAGAATAAACAAGTCACATACCACCTACCCCTCCACATCAAATGCCTTTAGATGGCACGGCTAGAAGCTAAGACAAAAAAGAATACTGCCTTTAAAGTTCTATAACAAATATTTTCTGAGACACCTAGAAGATGGACTTAGTACATCACGCCATTTTATAAAAAGTGGGCATTTTGTAACACAATCATGTTACTATAAATGTGTTATCGCAACCTTCACATACACACGCACAAAAAAACCAAAACGCAAAATACTCCAGATATAACAATTTCAGGAAATGTAGCCCCTACCCTAAATATCTGTTTAGCCCAGAATTTCTGCTTCTGTACTACGTTTAGCAATTTTAAAAAACTGGCAACGGGATGTGGTTTATGCCTTTTTAAGTCTACCCCTGAGCTCATTCGTGGCTGCGAGATTTTGGAGTGCATGAGCCCCCTCACAGCCACTGGATTTTTAATAAAGACTCCTCAATTTGGCCTCCTGAATGTGGTGCCTATCTGCATAACTTGCTGCTCTAGATACAACACTTCCACACTAGAATTTTATATCTTGCTGAGTATAAACAATCAGACATAAGTGATTCCAGGCACAAGAAGTCTCAAAAACTTTAAATCTCATGTACCATTTCTTAAGATAGTACTGGAGGATGTGCCTCACTATAACAATGTAGAAAACAGGAAAGAGAGACACTGGGATTCAGGAAACTCAATTCAACTCAAGAGATGTAAAATGAATCCCCAGATCATGGTAGATCCCTGGAACATGGTCGTGCAAGAGGCATAGAGAATGACCAATTCAGAGTAGAGCAGGTCAGAAGCCTCCAGTGTGGTGACTTTAAGAAAATAAAAATGATAGATTACATAAAGTATGTAAATGTACTGAGAAACAATTTAGAGATTGGGCAGGTTTGGTGGATAAATGAATGACAGATGTAAAAACCCCAAAGGGAAAAAAAAACACATAGAAAATACATTTGTATTTGATATGGGAATACGAAAATGTTCTTTACAAAAACCTGTTATTTTTTAAAGTTGTTAGATTTTACAAGTAATAACATTTGATCTATACAGCAAAAAAAAAAAAAAAATAGGTAAAGAAAAGTCTATGGGAGAAAATTAAACCCACCTAAAATTCTATCACTTAGAGAAAATATTCATTCATTAAACAAATAATTAGTCAATGCTAACTGTATATCCTGACCTATTTTAGTATCTGGGATACAGTAATGACTGAAATAAATTCTTGGTTTTATAAAGTTTACATTTTAGTGAGTAGAGACGAACAAACCATTAAACATAGATTAGGTCAGTGATAAAAAGAAAAAAAAACTAGGATAAGTAGGACAGTAATAAATAAAAAGGGAGGGATGGACTATTTTTTTTTAAGATTTATTTATTTATTTATTTATTTATTAGACAGAGATCACAAGTAGGCAGAGAGAGAGGAGGAAGCAGACTCTCTGCTGAGCAGCAAGCCCGATGCAGGGCTTGATCTCAGGACCCTGGCTCAATCCAAGGACCCTGGGATCATGACCTGAGCCAAAGGCAGAGGCTTTAACCCACTAAGCCACCCAGGCGCCCCTGGGCTGTGTTTTATAGAGCGACTAGGGAAGTCATTACTGATAAAAGAATACTGCTGCAGAAAGTTCAATGAAGTGAGTCAATAAACAATGTGAATACCAGAACAAAAGCATCCCAGAAAAAAAAAAAAAGGCAACTGGAAAGACCCTGAGAAAAAGATCATGACTTACACTTTGAAGCAACATTAAAAGGAGCCAGTGTGGCAGAGGACAAGAAGAGACATTTCTGCAAAGAAGACATCCAGATGGCCAACAGACACATGAAAAAGTGCTCCACATCACTCGGCATCAGGGAAATACAAATCAAAACCACAATGAGATACCACCTCACACCAGTCACAATGGCTAAAATTAACAAGTCAGGAAATGACAGATGCTGGTGAGGATGCAGAGAAAGGGGAACCCTCCAATGCTGTTGGTGGGAATGCGAGCTGGTGCAACCACTCTGGAAAACAGCATGGAGTTCCTCAAAATGTTGAAAATAGAACTGCCCTATGACCCAGCAATTGCACTACTGGGTATTTACCCTAAAGATACAAACATAGTGATCCAAAGGGGCACGTGCACCCAAATGTTTATAGCAGCAATGTCCACAATAGCCAAACTATGGAAAGAACCTAGATGTCCATCAACAGATGAATGGATCAAGAAGAGGTGGTATATATACACAATGGAATACTATGCAGCCATCAAAAGAAATGAAATCCTGCCATTTGCGACGACGTGGATGGAACTAGAGCTTATCATGCTTAGGGAAATAAGTCAAGCGGAGAAAGACAACTATCATATGATCTCCCTGATTTGAGAAAGTGGTGATGCAACATGGGGGCTTGAGTGGGTAGGAGAAGAATAAATGAAACAAGATGGGATTGGGAGGGAGACAAACCATAAGTGATTCTTAATCTCACAAAACAAACTGAGGGTTGCTCAGGGGAAGGGGGTTGGGAGAAGGGGGTGGGGTTATGGACATTGGGGAGGGTATGTGCTTTGGTGAGTGCTGTGAAGTGTGTAAACCTGGTGATTCACAGACCTGTACCCCTGGGGATAAAAATATATTATACATTTATAAAAAATAATAATAATAAAAAGTTGGATTTAAAAAAAAAAAAAAAAAAAAAAAGGAGCCAGTGTGGCTAGAGAAATGAAACATGGAATCAAATACAGAATGTTAAAAGCATAGAGAAATGGAAGTTGGGGCTGAGAGGTATTCATAGTGTAAAACTTTGTAGGGCATAATAAATGTCTGGAATTTACTCTGACAAAGCCATTGGAAATTATATAGAGAGAAATGACTTAATTTCTGTGAAGGATTGCTCTGGCTCCTATGTGGAGAAGAGTTTATAAGGAAGCAAAACTGGAATGAAGAGATCAGTTAAGCAGCTTTTTAAAAAAATAATTCATTTGCTAACATATAGTGTTCTACTAGTTTCAGGAGCACAATACAGTAATTCAGCAATTCCATATATCTCCCAGCGCTCACCACAGGTGCACCCTTAATCCTCATCTCCTCTTGAAACCCATGCCCACGGCCCCCTGCTCTCTGGTAACCATCAGTATCTTCCTCATAATTAAAGAGTCTGTTTCTTGATTTGTCTTTTTTTTTCTCCTTTTGCTTGTTTTGTTTCTTATATTCCACGAGTGAAATCATACGGTATTTGTCTTTCTCTGACTTATTTTGCCTAGAATTATACTCTCTAGCTCCAACCATGTCTTCACAAATGGAAAGATTTCATTCCTTTCTAAAGGCTGAGTAATATTCCATTGTATATATGCACCATTTCTTTATCCATTCATCAACTGATGGACACATACGCTGCTCCCCTATCTTGGGTATTGTAAATAATAATGCTATAAACACACGGGTGCATGTATCCCATTGATTTAGTGATTTTGTATCCTTTGGGCAAATACCTAGTAGTCGAATTACTGGGTTATTTGGTATTTTTAATCTTTTGAGGAACCACCATACTATTTTCCACAGTGGCTCTACCAGTTTGCATTCTACCAACAGCGAGGGAATATTCCTTTTTTTTCCATTTCCTTGCCAATACTTGTTTCTTATGTTGATTTCAGCCATTCTAACAGGTGTCAGATGAAATCTCATGGATGTTTTAATTTCCCTGATGGTAAGTGATGATGACTATCTTTTCATTTTTCGGTTGGCCATCTCTATGTCTTTTTTGGAGAAGTGTTTATTAATGTCTTCTGCCCATTTTTTATGGGATTATTTGTGGGTTTTTGGTATTGGGTCATATAAGTTCCTTTTTATTTTTACTTTTTTAAGATTTTATTTATTTGACAGAGAGAGAGTACAAATAGGGGTAGCAGCAGGCAGATGGGAGAGGAAGAAGCAGGCTCCCCACCAAGCAGAGAGCCTGATGCAGGGCTCAATTCCAGGACGCTGCATTTTGGGATCATGACCTGAGCCAAAGGCAGTCACTTAATGACTGAGCCACTCAGGTGCCCTGGGTTGTGTAAATTCTTTATGTATTTTGATACTAACTCCTTATAGAATATGTCATTTGCAAACATCGTCTGCCATGAAGAATCTACTATGATTCTCTTTTAGGTTTATTGTTCATTTGCTGTGCAGCAGATGATTTTTACTGTGTTATAGTTCAAATAGTTTATTTTTGCTTTTGTTTCTCTTGACTCAGGAGTCATGTCTAGAAAGATGGTGTTACAGCTGATGTCAGACAAATTACAGCTTGTTTCTAGGACACTTAGGGTTTCAGGTCTCGCTCTTAGGTCCTTAATCCATTTTATTTTTGAGTGTGATGTAAGAAAATGGTCCGGTTTCATTATTTTGCATGTAGCTGTCCAGTTTTCCCAACACCATTTCAGGGTTGTGAGACTAAGCCCATGCTGGGCTCCACACTCAGTGCGGAGTCTACTTGAGATTTTTTCCCCATCTGCTCCTCCGCCTCTGCTCCTGCCCTTGCCCTGACTCATGCTCAAATAAATAGAAATTTTTTAAAAATGCAACAGATTTCTGTTCACTTATTTTGTATCCTGCAATTTTATTGAGTTTGTTTTTCAGCTCTAGTTTTAGTGGGTTTTGGGGTTCTCTATACATAGTATTATGTCATCCGCATAGGTAAAATTTTACTTCTTACCAGCCTGGATGCCTTTTATTTCTTTTTGTTGTCTGATTGCTATGGCTAGGACTTCTAGCAGTAGGTTGAATATAAGTGGTGAGAGTGGACATACTTGTCTTGTTCCTGACATTAGGGGAAAAGCTGTTATTCTACATTAAGGATAATGTTAGCTATAGGTGTTTCATATATGAAATATATAAATATGCCTTATATTTATATAAATATTATATTTATAATAATATTTATAATATTTATATATAATTTATATAATATTTATATAAATATGCCTTATATTGAGGTATATTTCCTCTAAATCTACTTTATTGAGGGTCTTTACCATGAATTGATGTTGTACTTTGTCAAATGCTTCTACTAGAAATGATCATAGGGTTCTCATCCTTTCTCTTACTGATGTGACGCCTCACATTGATTGATTTGATAATAACGAACCGCCCTTACAACCCAGGAATAAATCCCATTTGATCCTGGTGAATGACTTTTTTAATGCATCATTGGATTTGGTTTGCTAGCATTTTGTTGAGGATTTTTGCATCAATATTCATCTGCAATATTGGCCTATAGTTCTCTCTTGTGTGTGGTGTCTTTATTTGGTTTTGGTATCAGGTTTTGCTGGTGTCATAGAATGTGTTTGGAAGTTATACTTCCTTTTTTATTTTTTGAAATAGCTTGAGAAGAATAAAGATTAACTCTTCCTTAAATGTTTGCTAGAATTCACCTGTGAAGTCATCTGATCCTGGACTTTTATGGGTTGGGAGTTTTTCGGTACTGATTCATTTTCTTTGCTGGTTATCAGTCTGTTCAAATTTTCTACTTCTGCCTATTTCAGTTTATATATTTATATAAATTTATCCATTTCTTCTAGGTTGTCCAATTTGTTGGCATATAGTTTTTCATAATATTCTCTTATAACTAACCATATTTGTTACTTGGGCACTACTTCCCCTCTGTCCTTTGTGATTTTATTTATGTGAGTCCTTTCTCTTTTTTTCTTGATAAGTCTGGCTAGAGCTTATCAATTTTACTGAATTTTTCAAGGAATCAGCCAGTGGTTTCATTGATCTGTTCTACTGTTTCTTAGTTTCTATGTCATTTATTTCTCCTCTAATCTTTTTTATTTCCTTCCTTCTGCTGGTTTAGGGTTCTGTTTGTTTGTTTTTTTCCTGGCTCCTATTTAGGTGGAAAGTTAGGTTGAGACTTTTCTTGCTTTTACACTTATATTGATATAAACTTCCCTCTTAGAACCACTCTTGCTGCATCCCAATGGATTTGGGCCATTGCGTTTTCATTTTCATTAGTCTCCATGTACTTTTTCCCCCTTCTTTTATTTCCTGGTTGATCCATTCATTGTTTAGCAGCATATTATTTAACCTCCATATATTTGAGTTCTTTCCATATTTTGGTTGTGGTTGACTTCTAGTTTGAGTGTTGTGGTCAGAAAAGATATGTGATATGACTTTTATCTTCTTGAATTTGTTGAGGCTTTTTTTGTGGGGTAATATGAGATCTATTCTGAAGAATGTTCCATGTGCACTTGAATGGAATGTGAATTTTCCTGTGTCAGGATGGAATATTCTGAATATACCTGTTAAATCCATCCATCCCTGTGTGTCATTCAAAGCCATTTTTTCCTTATTGATTTTCTGTTTAGAAGATTTCTCCATTGATGTAAGTGGGGTGCTAAAATCCCCTACTATTATTGTATTATTATCAATTAGTTCCTTTATATTTGTTATTAATTATTTTTTGTATTTGGGTGCTCCTAAAGGAAGCTTGTTAAATAACCCCAGTGAAAGATCACGGCAGCTATTAAGACTCTAGTGTAATTCCCTCTAGTCTTTTCCTGTGCATTTTAGTGTCTGTATAATTAATGTAACTCGGATTAAAAGATGTGTACAGTTCAGTACCATGCTAATATATAAAGTTAAAATATTTCATGTAATTTAAAAATTCACATAAAAGGTTATAATTCTGTATCTAACAAATATTTTTCTTGGTTTCTTATATCCTTATAAATTTATTTAAGTGTTAAATGATATATAGAAACAGTGAATAAAAATTTTGAGAAAATTGTAACAATTGAAATCATCAAAAATGTTTAAACAAATCATCTTATATGCTGAAACACAGTGCAGCTATTAAAAAAACACCTAAAAATTATTTTTAACATATGAGATAATACTTATATAATGGAAAGAACAAAAAAAACAATAAGATTATATACAACAATTTGGGCTTTCTCTCTTTTTTTTTTTTTTTTTTTTTTGGGATAGTGTGGCCAATGGTTTATCGATCTTATTGATTCTTTCAAAAAAACAGCTTCTGGTTTCATTGATACATTCTACTGTATCTCTGGTTTCTACCTCATTGATCTCAGCTCTAATCTTGATGATTTCCCTTCTTATGTGTGGAGTTGGTTTGATTTGTTGTTGATTCTCCAGTTCTTTAAGGTGTAGAGACAGCTGGTGTGTTCTGGATTTTTCTATTTTTTTGAGGGAGGCTTGGATGGCTATGTATTTTCCCCTTAGGACCGCCTTTGCTGTATCCCATAGGTTTTGGACTGAAGTGTCTTCATTCTCATTGGTTTCCATGAATTGTTTCAGTTCTTCTTTGATCTCCTGGTTGATCCAAGCATTCTTAAGCAAGGTGGTCTTTGGCTTCCAGGTGTTTGAGTTCCTTCTGAACTTTTCCTTGTGATTGAGCTCCAGTTTCAAAGCATTGTGATCTGAGAATGTGCAGGGAATAATCTCAGTCTTTTGGTATCGGTTGAGTCCTGATTTGTGACCCAGTAAGTGGTCTATTCTGGAGAAGGTCCCATGTGCACTTGAGAAGAATGAGTATTCTGTTGTTTTAGGGTGGAATGTTCTGTATATATCTATGAGGTCCATCTGGTCCAATGTGTCATTCAATGCTCTTGTTTCTTTATTGATTTTCTGCTTCGATGATCTAATTCTGAGAGAATTAAGATCTCCTACGATTAGTGTATTCATATCAATATGACTCTTTATCTTGATTAACAGTTTTCTTAAGTAATTGGCTGCTCCCATATTGGGAGCATAGATATTTACAATTGTTAGATCATCGTGGTGGATAGTCCCTTTAAGGATTATGTAGTGTCTTTCTGTATCTCTGACTACAGTCTTTAGTTTGAAGTCTAATTTATCTGATATGAGAATCACTACCCCAGCCTTCTTTTGAGGCCCATTGGCATGAAAGATGCTTCTCCATCCCTTCACTTTCAGTCTGCTTGTATCTTTAGGTTCAAAATGGGTCTCTTGTAGACAACTGCCATTTTATCCAATCTGCAACTCTGTGCCATTTTATGGGTGCATTTAGGCCATTCACATTGAGAGTGATTCAGCAACGTGGCAGGATACAAAGTCAATGTGCAGAAATCAGTGGCTTTCTTATACACTAACAATGAAAATACAGAAAGGGAAACTAGAGAATCCATTCCATTTAGTATAGCACCAAGAACCATAAGATACCTGGGAATAAACCTAACCAAAGAGGTAAAGGATCTGTACTCGAGGAACTACAGAACACTCATGAAAGAAACTGAAGAAGACACAAAAAGATGGAAGACCATTCCATGCTCTTGGATCGGAAGAATAAACATTGTTAAAATGTCTATACTGCCTAGAGCAATATATACTTTTAATGCCATTCCGATAAAAATTCCACCGGTATTTTTCAAAGAGCTGGAGCAAATAATCCCAAAATTTGTATGGAATCAGAAGAGACCCCGAATCGCTAAGGAAATGTTGAAAAACAAAAATAAAGCTGGAGGCATCACGTTACCTGATTTCAAGCTTTATTACAAAGCTGTGATCACCAAAACAGCATGGTACTGGCATAAAAACAGACACATAGACCAGTGGAACAGAGTAGAGAGCCCAGATATGGACCCTCAACTCTATGGTCAATTAATCTTCAACAAAAATATACAGTGGAAAAAAGACAGTCTCTCTTCAATAAATGGTGCTGGGAAAACTGGAAAGCTATATGTAGAAGAATGAAACTCAACCATTCTCTTACACAGTACACAAAGATAAACTCAAAATGGATAAAAGACCTCAACGTGAGACAGGAATCCATCAGACTCCTAGAGGAGAACATAGGCAGTAATCTCTTCCATATCAGCCACAGCAACTTCTTTCAAGATATGTCTCCAAAGGCAAAGGAAACAAAAGTGAAAATAAACTTTTGGGACTTCATCAAAATCAAAAGCTTCTGCACAGCAAAGGAAACAGTCAAAAAAACAAAGAGGCAACCCACGGAATGGGAGAAGATATTTGCAAATGACAGTACAGATAAAAGGTTGATATCCAGGATCTATAATGAACTCCTCAAACTCAACCCACACGAAACAGGCAAACATATCAAAAAATGGGCAGAAGATATGAACAGACACTTCTCCAATCGAGACATACAAATGGCTATCAGACACATGAAAAAATGTTTATCATCATTAGCCCTCAGGGAGATTCAAATTAAAACCACATTGAGATATCACCTTACACCAGTTAGAACGGCCAAAATTAACAAAACAGGAAACAACATGTGTTAGAGAGGATGTGGAGAAAGGGGAACCCTCTTATACTGTTGGTGGGAATGCAAGTTAGTGCAGCCTCTTTGGAGAACAGTGTGGAGATTCCTCAAGAAATTAAAAATAGAGCTTCCCTATGCAATTGCTCTCCTGGGTATTTACCCCAAAGATACAGATGTCATGAAAAGAAGGGCCATCTCTACCCCAATGTTTATAGCAGCAATGGCCACGGTCGCCAAACTATGGAAAGAACCAAGATGCCCTTCAACGGATGAATGGATAAGGAAGATGTGGTCCATATACACTATGGAGAATTATGCCTCCATCAGAGAGGATGAATACCCAACTTTTGTAGCAACATGGATGGGACTGGAAGAGATTATGCTGAGTGAAATAAGTCAGGCAGAAAGAGTCAATTATCATATGGTTTCACTTATTTGTGGAGCATAACAAATATCATGGAGGACATGGGGAGTTGGAGAGGAGAAGGGAATTGGGGTAAATTGGAAGGGGATGTGAATCATGAGAGACTATGGACTCTGAAAAACAATCTGAGGGGTTTGAAGTGGCAGGGGGGTGGGAGGTTGGGGTACCAGGTGGTGGGTATTATAGAGGGCACGGATTGCATGGAGCACTGGGTGTGGTGAAAAAATAATGAATACTGTTTTTCTGAAAATAAATAAATTGAAAAAAATTTTTAAAAAAGATTATATACAAGAAATATTCTCATCTACATAAAGTATGTATCAAAAACACTGGAAGGAAATATATACAAATATTATTTCTGGATGGTGAGATTATGGGTATCTTTCTGTTATATTCTGAATCCTTCAAATTTCCTATAGTGAATTGGAATCAATTTTATAATTTAAAAAGTTTCATATTAACCAAAATTAAAAAACACATAGTATTGAAAGACATAAATTCAGATGTGTTATATGATACTAATCACATGTTTCTTACATTAAGTGCTCCCTTAAATATCCATTTTCTCACTTTGAAAATGAGGATAATAGTTTTACCCTCAAAGAATGACTGAAGATTATATACCTGAGTTCTCTCCACAGTATAAGTCCTAACATATTCAATGCTTGATAAATGTTTAAACAAATATGAAAATCTGATGGTCTGAGAATTCATATTTCAAGTAAAATGCAAACTCTCTCATGAAGACCTGATTTAAAACAAGTGAAAAATGTCATTTTTCCTTTCATTCTGTTAACTCTTATTTGCAATCCAATTCAAACTGAAGAAAAATAGATTACTCTAAAATTAATATAAAAGGCAAACCAAATTTCTACCTTCCTTCCTTGAGGCATGTGTCTGCCTAAAGTCCTCCTTAGTACTGGAAAGAAATTTTCAAATTTTGCTGCAAAAAACTGTCTTCCTAAAGTTAAAGTAAATACTGGAGAGGAATTATTTAAACCCACCTTTGTTCAAGCAGATGCTGAACGAAAAGTGACTGAAGTACAATTTTCCACAGCTGATGAGAGCTTGGCAATTCATATATGGTACTGACTCAATTTAACAGATAATTATCAACTCATCTTAGATTGCGATGGAAGCACTTTTAACATAATAAATATATAAAATTTTAATAGTGGCCAAGGAATTAAGGTAACTGTAGACTGTAGACATTGAAGACAAAAGATAAGAATTTCCTTTTACTAGAGGAATCTAAAATTACCTTACCTGCTACAGATTTTTTCCCCTGAGTTTCAGATTTTGTTATGTGTGGGCAGGTAGGGGAATTATAAATATTAGTCTTGTGCCAACTATGTAATTATTGCTATATACTTTATTTATTCATTCTCTGACATAAATGTCCTCATTTTCACACTTTTAAAAGAAAGTATAAAACTCAAAATATTATTTCTTTTTTTTTTTTCAAAATATTATTTCTTTAAGCTGCTTCATACAAATGGAAACCTAAGACGCCATGTACTTGCAACTAAACCACTAACTTTAGGAAATACAACTGCAGGTGTCTCTAGCTTCAAAAGACTAAAACTCCAGACTTAGAGAACAAAGAAATTATGAAATTACTGTATTACACAATGTACTTTACTCTTACCACTTTATCAAATTTCCTTTTAAGAGGAAACTTTATTCCTGAATTCAAGTATTTATTTGTAAATTTTACTTACTGGTGGTAGAGTTTTAATAATCTCATCCTTCTCTTTTGGACAGAAAAGTGACAGAGATACATATGTATAGATTTCAGTAGGGAAAAATGAAAAAAATTTACGGTGCTTTGATGTATATGATCTTGTTTCACCTGAATAATCCTATCAGATTCTTTTCCCCGTTTTTTAAGTGAGAACCTAAGGTTCAAAGAGGATAAATGACTTTGTGAAGATCACTGAACTAGGAAAAGTACCAGAGCCATAATCAGAACACAGGTCTTTTCACTCTAAACAATGTTTTTTGTAGTATACAAAATCAGCTCTCCTGTGACACATTTTCTCTGCAGGTAGGTTGTATAAATTTAAGGATTAAAGGCTAAACTACACTGGCGTTAAAACTGCACAATCATTTAAAAAACCATTCCGTATTTTCAAATATCTTTTCCCAAAAGTGACTTTAAAACAGGTTCTGTACTCAACATGGCCAAGATGACTCACTAGAAAATTATTTTTACATTTCATATTAAGGAATCCAGTTAGGTAATCTTTTCCCATTCTGTGTTAACAACTTTAATATAGTCAGGGATGACTAAAATAAACAAATATTTGTCTTTATAAAAAGTATAATTGTGTAAAAAGTATAATTCTGTAAGCAACTCTGTAGAATGTCAGCATGGTAAAAAAGAAATGAACCAAGAGTAAAGAGATTTGCCAGGGACAAACTTGTGTTAGTTACTTAAGCATATTGTACTTCATCTACAAAACACTAATGACCTATAGTATTTCTGTGAAAATTACATAAATATGTATATGATGGAAATTTGTAAGGCATCCTATATAAATGTAAGACAACAGAATTATTGATTTGCTATGTGTTTTTCCTAATGTAGATACCAATCATATTTCAATCAAATACATAGCTAAACTTATTTTAAGCTATAGAAGAGTTACTAAAAATTGTACATCAATCAAAAAAAGCAAATTTGAATACTTTTTCACCCCTACCTATTACTTACAAATTAAAAATTTTTACATATGAAGAATGATTATAAGTTTCTAAGTTTACTTTCTACGAATCATATACACAACCATACTTATCATCTGAAGTACATCTTTATAGGCAATGTGTAATCTCTTTTCCAATATAGAAAAATAATTTGAATTAATCTAATGTTTACAATGGAAAAGGCATTCAAATATTTACTGACTCCAAAGGTAATGACTGATTAATGTTAACTATTAGTTCTCAAAGAACTAAAATATAATGAGTGAGATATAATTAATACAAACTGCAATTAATAAATTTAATCCTCCTTAAAAGATAAAAACTTCTCTTTGAGATCTTCCTTTGCTCTATGAATTATTATGTATATAAATTATTGTACAGTATTTTAATAATAATTCAGCTATCTAAAGCAAATGGTTAGCAAATTAATTTAAAAATGTGTTTAACCTAAGTTAATACACGCAATCATTTTATTTTCCATATTGTTCATACTATTTTGGATTAATTTTATCAGCCTATATAATCCATAATAATTAGAATTAAACCTAGTAACATATTAAGTATTAATGTTTTTTATATCTTTTAAGGAAAATTGTGCAACAGAATATACAGTAATATATAATAAATAATAAATAAAAACTATATATAAATAATAAATTTATAACAAATCAATCTATTATATTATTATAAATATAATAATATTATTATATATTATAAATATAATATACTATATTATTATATAATTAATATTAGCTAATTATAATAAAGTTAATAAAAACTATATATATATTACTATATATATTTTTCCTATATATTATATAGTAGTATATATTACTGTATATTCTGTTGCACAATTTTCCTTAAAAGATAATATAGTATATACTATATATTAGTATATACTATGGATATATAGTATATACTATACTATATATGTATTATATATAGTAATATATATAGTTATATAAGGTTCATAGCTGTCTTGCTATATAATATATATAGTATATGTACTATATATATAAATATATAGTAATATATAGTAATATAAGGTTCATAGCTATCTTGCTCAAGATATCAGTTGCTCAACTTTTACTCGTTGATCTTCCATTTATAAATATTTCCTCTAGAATTTATACTTCCAATTTTTCCTATACTTGATATCCTTAAAAAGCCTATTTTTCAGTATCTACTAACACCTATCCTGTTAAACCACCCTATTTCCTTCCTTCCTCATCTCCCACTTGTTAGTTTCTTTCTCTTCAGTTTCTCTCATCAGCTCCTTAAGAGATAATTAACAAAAATCATTTTTACTTAATGTACTTGAACAAGGAAAAGGGAAGAATATACCTTTTGCCAAGATGTGCAGGAAAACTGATAACCTTCCTAGAACATGTCTTCCCTATTGGCTAAATTCAAACAAAAATTTGGGGTCATGAAAAAAAGATAGTGAAAGTTGAAAACTGAAGTTAGGGTTTTTTCATGGCTGACCAAAAAAGGGTAATTCTGATACCTATTACTCATAGATAGTGTTTATGTCCTACACATGTTTACCTTAATAGCATATTTATAAGCACTCATGCAATACTTTGAATAGTGACAGTACATACCAGTTGATATATTGAATCCAAAGCTTTAAGGAAAAAATAAAAAAGAAATGCTCTATGAGAAATTTCTAACTATGCAGCTAACATATAGAAAATATTTCAGATTTAGCATTTTTTTAAAAAGACTTTTTAAATTAGAAAAGCAGTGATTACCAAGAATTTCCTGGTGATTTTCTGAATTCTTCATTTGTAATTATACCAAACTTCTTAATTCTCATATTAAGCCTCTGAAAATGAATAAAATATTTTATAAGCTTAAGAAACTGTAATAACATTGGAAATAAAACATAATAAAACATAACTAAAAGACAACAATATTCCTAATAGTAGTTCTCAGGAAAAAACAACAGATGAAATAATTAAGAACAGTATTTCAAACCTCAGATAGATATATAATTTGTGGAGAGTAAGTGGTAAAGAAACATAAGATTTTAACACATAAAGATAAATATAATCTCCTAGGCTCCAAAGAAACATATGGATGGAAACTTACCTTACCTTACCAGATATTAAAATTTCTTACATAGCAATAATTATAAAAAGTTTGGTTCTGATCATAAAGTAGAATCAACAATGTTAATAAAAAATTAATAATAATAACTGATTTATTGAGCATATACTGAGTCAATGTGTTAAACAGTATACATGTTTTATTCATATTTACATTTGATTTAATTACTTATATTTAGTTCTTGCAAAAAATTTATTATCTTAATTTTATAGATAAAGAAAAGTGCAGAGGTTAAGGGCACAGAGCTAATATACTTGAACGTATTATAATTTAGCATATGAGCAAGGCAGCATTTCAGGTAAACATTAATTATTTATTAAGTTCAAGAGACAACTGGCTAACATTTTAGAAGAGAAACGTAGATATTCATGACACTTCTCAGACCAAAAAGTATTTCCATAGTTAAAGATTTTCATTAGAAATTTCAAAGGACCAAGGGGCGCCAGGGTAGCTCAGTTGGTTAAGTGTCAGATTTCGGTTCAAGTGATGATCTCAAAGTCCCAGAATCTAGTCCCACATCCATCCAGCTCCCTGCTCCGTGGAGACTCTGCTTGTCCCTCTCACTCTGCCCCTCACCCTTCTCTCTCTCAAATAAATAAAAAAAATTTTTTTAAGTACCAGAAGAAAACAATAACATACATTTATATAATTTTGGAATTGTGATTATTTACATTAGGAGAGCAAGAAAAAAAAAACACCAAAAAGCTCTCTAATATATTTGATTACATAAAATCCCAAACATCTACATGATAAAATACACCACCACCATGTTAAATATACATAATAAACTGGTAATTTTTTTACAACGTATAGAACAAAGTTTTTCTCTCTCCAACATAGGAGTTTTACAAATACTAAAACTACTGATACTCTAAATAGAAAAAGAAACTGGTAAAACACAGAACAGGGCATTCACAAGAGAAGAAACAGAATCCTCAATTAACATATGAAAATATTTTCATCTTCACTAGTAATCAATAAAATGCATACTAAAATAATATTAAGGTATATTGCTTGCCTGAGCAAATATAACTGGTACTGGCAAAGGTGTAGGAAAATCTCCACCGACAATTATTGCTGATGTGAGAGTTAACTACCACCATCCTTTCTGAGGGTAAATGTGGTGATGTGTACAGCATCTTTTTTAAAAAAATCATATTCTTAGATGTAAAAATTTCACATCTTATGAATTTAATCTAAGCTATATTAGTATAAAACAAACAAACAAAAACCTTCCACTGGAGCCAGAAGTAAAAACATCCAAAATCACAGTGAAAGATTTTTAGCATCCTCTTTCACTATTCAATAACTAACAGAGAAACAAAAACAGTTCATGTATGTTTGTGTTAACAACACAATTAATGAGCTTGATCTGATCTAATGAAAGTGTGTGTGTATGTGTGTGTGTGTGTAAATCTGCACTCAACAAATGGATACTCTTCAAGAACATGTACAAGAGATTTATTTTATAAAGCTGTAATAATTAAAACAGTGTATTAACTCTGAGACAAAGAAACCAATGCAACAGAATAGGGAATTCAAAAATCTTTGGAGGAAGGATGTACCTTAGTAACAATAAATGTCATTAGGATAATTGAAAACTCATAATCTATATGTTTTAAAAAACTGTATACAAAATAAATTCTAGACAAAACCAGTGCTTGAGTGTAACAATGTTGAACTTCATCTGAACCCTGTGTTCTCTGAGACAAGTGGTAGTTGAAAAATCCCACCACATTTTGTGTTCCCAGAACTGAGTAACTACAAAGACCACTGTGTTCTAACAAGCTCTATCCATCCCACGTATGACCCACTTCTACCTTTCCCCAGTGACGTGACTTCCTTGTTTGCCTGCCTTTATAAAACCCAAGTCCCCTTCTTTCGAGATGTTCTTAATGACTGCTGTCACTATTGCAAGACCCTCAATAAAATCACCTTCTTGTGTGGTGCCTCTGACAAGCATGAAAAGCAGAGTGAAAAAAACACTGTGAAAAGAAAATGTGAGAGAAAGTCTTGGTAACACCAGGGCAAGTAACAATTCCTTGACTAAGATGGATTAACTTCAGTAACACTGTTCAAGTTAAAAAAAAGTTGCAGAAAAAACATTCATTTATATAAAACTTAAAAAATGTGTGTGCATATGTGTGTGTAATTAAAAATCCAAACTTATGCAACAAAAATTCAAACTGTGGATGAAAAGGACATGTATCAGCTTTTGAACAGTCATCTATTGTGAGAGAGGGCGGTGAATAGCATGGGAGAGGGGGAAAGTTTTGTTGGATATATATATCTTCATTTTAAAATTGATTTGCATCAAAGTTTCCAATAACTTGGGAATTCTGTTAAAATACAGATTGTGATTCAACAGGATTGGGACTGGGGGTGGTGCTGAGATTCTGCATTTCTAATAAACTCACAGGTGCTGTTAATGCTTCTGGGCCACGGAACACACTTTAGATCCTTGAATTTAAAGACAATATGGCTAACTTTATTAAACCTAGGTGGTGTATATAAAAGAGTCTATTAATTTCTGTGTATGTTTCATCTGGTTCATAAGTAAATATAAAGTTGAAGAGAATTTCTACCAGCTTCATTGAGGTGCCACCATGCAATGGTGAATAATCCTTCTCTCAACTGTATATACATATAGCTTAAGGCTATTCTCATGTATTTGTAATACTATTTACAAATACAAATACACAAACACATATGAAAGTAAGGAACTCACATGGAATTCTAAAAAAATATCAGGAGAGTAGCATAGATTCTTATAAAATTATTTTATTAAATTAATTAATCATTATAAAATCAATAAACTATTAATAATTAATTAGTAGTAAAATTTTACTTTTTTGTCATTCAGTCCCAAAAAGTTGACAAATTTCTTAGTTAATTTAATCCTAACCTCTTCATCTGTCATTGATGAGATACTCCTAAGGGATACTTTTTGAGGTGTTCTTTTTTTTTTTTCTTGAGGTGTTCTTACACTATAAAAAGATGGAATATAATAGCATTAATTCAGATTAACATTTAGAATTCAGATTAGTATGTAAAGTAACATAAGTAAAGTGCTTCACAAAAAAGAGAAAAAACTCTGCTTCATGAATGATATTTTCTGCATTTGAAGAAATGGGTTTAGGAAGTTTACATCAATTCATTAAGACAATCATTAAGCATAGAATGAATCGTCTCTAAAGGCCAGACCGTTGGTGTGGTTGGTTCTCTGCGATTTCATCAGCATCTAATACACTCCCCGTTTATAAATGCCCTCAACAAATAACTGTCAAATAAATAAATAAATTTCATTTACTGATTCCAATGTACCAGGATATTATAAAGGCTATAAAGATAAACACAAGACAGCCTTGCCCTTCAGGTGTCAAAATCTAGTGGAGATAACAGACAGAATTAATTTATATCTTATACATTATAAAATTATATACTAATAAAAATTGACATATTTAGAAATATATGTATTTTTATACAATAGGAAGAAAGTATGGTCACATAAAAAAGGAGGAAAGATATGTATTCAGAGACAGGAACTATATATAAAGTCATGTATAATGTGAAAATAAGTAAGGTGGCAAGGATGGTAAAATATGTACAAGATGCTATGAAAAACCATTAAGGAGGGAATGCTCAGTTTGCTCACAGAGATCAAGAGTCCATTCTCAAGAATTAATTTTGAGTCTTGCAGGATAAAGCAAAGCTTGACGGGTGGCCTGGGGTACAGCAGGAGGGATTAAGTTATTGGGAGACAGATACTTGAGAAAGAGGAACGTATAGGAAAGCAGGAAAACTAAGGTTTATTTTAGAAAACTGCAAGCAATTTAGCATGTCAAGGTTTAGGGTAGAAGAGAAAAAAATGATTGGATATGAGGCTGAAAAGGTATACTGAGGTCAGACTATGAAGTGCTTGGTCATCATGCTAAGAGATTTGATTTGTAACCATGATTATAACCAGTAAGAGTGATTTAATTAGACTTGTATTTGAGAAAGATTCTTTGGTAGCAACAGGAAATATGAACAAGAAATGGGTAGGACTAGAGAAAAAGAAAGGTCTTTCAATATGGTTGAGGCCAAAAGTGATTAGAGCTTGCGTTAAGGCAAGAATTTTGATGAGTGAGAAGAGGTTTAAGAGCTTTCAGGAAGTGAGCTGACGAGATGATCGAGCAGATGGTAAAATGGCTCCCATATTCCTGACTTGGAAGACTGGGTGCGGTGTGCAACGCGATTTTAAGTACACCGATGCATGTGTGCCAAAAGCATATGCACAGGGCAGAAAGAAGCTGGGAACAGAGAAGCATGTCAGCACACAGGAAAGATGGGGAAGGCAACATTTAAAATGAAGTATGCGTGTGTGAGAGAAAAGATGGAAGCAGATGGAAAAATGTTTGTGGGGAATTTTTTTTTTTTTTAAAGCAGTTCTCATTTTCATTTCAAGTCACCTAAAACCTATACTTAAAATTCAGGGAATGTCTAGTTCTCTAAATAAGTTAACATATATAAAGGCCTTAAAATAGTAGTTAGTAAATAGTAAGTTTTAAACAAATTTTAACTATTTTATTATTACCCTGAACCGTTGAAGAGCTTTAGTCTCTACTCTCACTTTTCTACTCAATTCTGAGTTCCAAAGAAGATTTGGTAAAATCTCCTTGGGATAAATATAACTTTCAACTTCAACCTTGTCACCCAATTAAAGCATTTTGTTGAAATAAAGATGGTCTCTTTAGTCAAAAAAAGGAGGAACTGGAATAAGAGCTTTCATTAACTGTCAAGATTTGCCCCAGGAAATATATAAAACTCACCCACCCCAGTAGGTATTACAGTGACAGTGGTTTCAGATATGCCTTAGAAAGATACTTTACATCATTGAGAGTTGATGCAATCTGTTTCTAAAATGGTTATGAATGAGAAGAATTGGAGAAGAAAAGGATAAAGAAATTCAATAAATTTCCAGAAATACTTGAATTGGATCTTCAAAATGTTCTTATTCTTTTCCTCGAAGAATTAGACCAAAAATATCCATATACTACAGCAAATTTCAAAGAAAATATAACTTAAACTACAGAGGGGCCTTCTTTCATTATCTTAGTAGAAAAATAACTGTAAATTCATAGTATCAAATTACTGTCAGCATCTAATTACTCTAAGATGCTGTAATGATGAGTAACTTACTGAAGATAATATGCATTTGTTAGATGTACAGTGACAGACTAAGCATTTTTAAAACACTTTGTTTAAAAAAAAAAAAAAGGAAGGAAGGAAGGAAGCCAGCAAGATGGTAGGGGCAGGGCAAGTGGGCAAAAAAATAAAATGCTTTGTTTTTTGACTGCAGTATCTCTTAAGAAATAGGTGAAAAGAGATAAGGGATATGAACGAATATTCACTGGATATCTACTATGTCCTCGGTATTATACTAGTCGCTTTACATTTTCCCTTATTTTGTCTTTAAAAAATTGGCAAAGTATTATCTGCATACAATAATATAGAGGGGGCACGCTGACATTAACAGTCTATCATAACAGAGCTAGTAATGGATAAAGCCAGAATTTAATCCTGAAGCTTTCCAACTCCAACGCCCACAGTCTTACAGCATACTGTGTTGCTGACTCTTCTATATAGAATAGATATGTCTTATATTTGACTAAAAGTGATAAATTAAAAAAAAAAACTTGTGTATTTCACTGACATATCATGTGCTTCTTTTGAACTACCATCTTCACTTATAGTTTCTGTTTCTTCCTCCTTTAGGGAAAAGAAAAATGTATTAGGACCAATCTTAACATATATACAAGAGTAGGCAGTTTTCCCCCAAAATGTATATCCCTAAATTGCCTGAAATTTAATAATTTAGAGATTAATTTCAGAGAAACTGTTTCATTTTAAAGTCCAAATATCCTAGCCATTCACATCATGGTTTTCCCCCCTTTATGACAGAATGTTTCTTTATACCATTCACAATGATATAAATCCCTTTTAATCTAATTCTTTTTAAAACTTGGCCATGATCAACCAAAATAAGAAAAAGGAAGTGTAATCTGTGGTTGGGAAAGAAATAATAACCAAGAGGTATCTAGAAATATTTCGGCCCTTACAGAATGCAGCAGAAAGTCCACAGATAGCAATAAGGACATGGAACCCATGAAGTTTATAGAGAAGGATAACAAAATATACATTTTCCCCCAAGGCAAAACATCAGAATATTTGCTGTTATGAAAATTAAGAAAAACTAAATAAATTTAAAGCATCTTTTTGTCCATGTGCACCATAAACTCAACATTCTTGTTACGTATGTTTTGATCATCATCCAAAGTCACTAATGAACACCTTTTACTGGCAAATATTAAAATAGAAAAATGGAAAATAAAAATATATCTTAAAATTTACTTTGAATTTAAGTTTAGAACTAACATATTTTTATACCTCAAGAATGTCAAATTCTTCTTCAAGCTCTTCTAAAGAAACTTCTTCTTCTTCTATGTTGAATGAACACAATGAGAATGAGATGACTGAGACACTTATGCATACCATAAATGCAATTCTAGCAGTGTGATTTCTTCAACCAACCTTCTTTACTCCTTCCAATTCATTTTCAACATGTTTTAAACTAATATTCTTAATGTACCATTCTGATAATGTTACTTGTCTAGTTAAAAACTTGTAGCTGCTCTTACTAGAGTAAAAAATCTTTAGTCTGACATTCAGGGCCCCTCAAAATTTGTTTCTAAAAGAATGTCTAATATTATTTCCTGTGACCCTCCTTTGGATGAGGAGTAAGAGTACTGGTTAGTCAATATTTGCATATTTGGAATTAAAAGGGAAGAGTGCTAAATAAAATGCTATCATTCAAATATACAGATAATTGTAGATTGCCTTTTGGGTTAGGCCCCATGCTGGGTGATAAAGATAAGAAGAGGTAAAACTATATATAAGAAATATTACAATATTTAGTGACTTTAATACTAAGTATACCAAGCACTGAATGAATGAAAAACACAAGTGCTAGAGTTTAGGGCTTATTTCATTGTTTTGGGGGAAAAAAAAATAGAAGGAGGGGTGCCTGGGTGGCTCAGACCTTTGGCGCAGGTCCTGATCCCAGGGTCTGGGGATCAAGCCCTGCATCAGGCTCTCGGCTCCGCGGGGAGTCGGCTTCCCTCTTTTCTGCCTGCCTCTCTGTCTACTTGTGATCTCTCTGTCAAAAAAATAAATAAAATCTTAAAAAACAAACAAAAAAGGAGGAGGTCAGGCAGAGGTAAGAGTCCCATAAGCTATGAGTGAGAAGAAGAAAGTGAGGAAAGAACTTGTGTGGTGATGAAACACAGCTTCCCTCCAAATCTAGGGCTTCTTCCTTTCTTCCTATTGACTCTAGCTGTTGCTCTCTACCCACAGAGCTTTTTCAACTTATTTTTTCTGGATTCTTTCACATACCTTTACTATTTAATTTGAATGTCTTCTTCTATGTTAATGGTTTTGAATTATTTTTTAATTATAATTCACTGCAAATCCTTTTGGAAATAAAAAGCGATCAAGTCACATTTTTTTTTTTACTGTTTCAAATTTTTTTTTCTTCAGAAAGCAAACAAACCAATTAAAAATATATCTGAACAAACTTTTTTTCCAAAGAAGATATACATATGCTCACATGTACATGAAAAGATGCTCAACATCATTAATCATCAAGGAAATGCAAATAAAAACCACAATGAGATATCACCTCACCCCTGTTAGAATGGCTATTGTCAAAAAGACAAGAGATAGCAAGCACAGGCAAGGATGTGGAGAAAAGGGGACCCTTGTGCATTGTTCATGGGAATGTAAATTGGTAAAACCACTATGTAAAACAGTAAGAAGTTCCTCAAGAAATTAAAAATAGAACCATATGGTCCAGCAATCCCTACTCTGCATATTTATCAAAAAAAAAAAAGACAGAAAAAGAAAACACTAATTTGAAAAGATATATCCACCCCCTGTTCACTGTAGCATTTATTTACAACAGCCAAAATACAAAAACAACCTGTCTACTGATAAATGAATGGATAAAAAAACATTGTGGTGTATATCTATATACACAATATTTTTTGTATATATATGTATATATATACATATATACACACACACACAATGGAATATTATTTAGCAATAAAATAATTTGTAACATTTGCCATTTGAAACATGAGTGGACCTAGAGGGTATGATGTGGAGTAAAATAAGTCGTTCTCTGATCTCTTAAATGTGGAATCTAAAACACAAACTGGAAGATACAGATTGCAAACTGGTGGTTGTAGAAGATGGAGGTAGGAGGCGAATGGGTATACTATGTTTTGTAAGTTTAAATAAATTGAATAAAAAATTATTTTTAGAAGTACATCCAACATTATATAATCATGATGAAAGAATGTGAAAGTATTCATTAAAAATGTTAAGTGTGAAAAAAATAAAGTGAACAAAAAACATGCAAAAAACTTCAGGAAAAAACAAAACAAAACAAGAAAAATTCCCAGCCCCCACAGGCAGCTGTGCAATATTCTTCATGAAGCGGATCACCCTTGCTGATATGATTTGCATTTATTCTGAACCTTCCTCCATATTTATTCCTCTCATTCAACAATGATTCTAACAGGGTTATTTGCGGACTATTCTCTTTTAATAGATCAAATCTTCCGGAGGCAGAGATTATATTTTATTAAATGTTGAATCCCTCGGTGACTTGAATTCCCCAAGGTGGTTTTGATAGATGTCTAGTAAAAACAGAGTAAGTGAATAAATCTGAATAAGTTTTCAAATGTCACTGAAATAATTCTCTATGAAAGAGGTAAAGCCCAGAGGAGATTGCCCTTAAGAAACTATTATAGGGAATAATATCTAGACAAGTCATGACATGAACCAAAGATAAAAGAAAAGTTAATATTCAGTAAAAATTATTAATACCTTTCTCACTCATAATTTGATCCCATGGATAGGGGACAACATGGACGGTAAGAATGGAAAATTCTAGTGATTAAGTGGAAGAGCTGAAAATCAGATCTTCAAATAATCCTCAAAAGTAGTATCTCCAATCTCAAAGACATAATCATAATTTAAATATAAATTATTTCTTAAATATAAATTATTTAATGCTAGAACATTTTCATGAGAAGAAAATAGAATGTGGGCTGGGTGGCTCAGTTGGTTAGGCGCCTGACCCTTGATTTCAGCTCAGGTCATCTCGGTTTAGGTCATAATCTGAGGGTCATGGGACTGAGTCCCAAGTTGGGGTCCTCACTCAGGGAACAGTCTGCTTCTCTCCCTCTCCTTCTGCCCTTCTCCCTGCTCATGTGAACTCTCTCTCTCTAAAATAAATAAATAAATCTTTAAGAATGAAAAAAAGAGAAAAGGAAAATGCTAGAAATTTCATAAATAAATTTATATTAAAAAACTATAACATTTTTGTATGAAAATTTCAGATGAATTTGCAACTCTTATACTGATCATTTTCTCAAAGATCAACATGACATTTTGGTAATAAACATTCTCAAATTGGCATAATATAAGTGTTCTGTATGTCTATCTCTGTATAATAAACCACATCAAGACTTAGTGGTTTAACAATTTATCTTTCATGGTCCTGGGGGTTGATGAGCTCAGCCGCGCAGTTCTCACTGGAAGTATTTCATATAGTTGTCACACAGGGCAACTAAGGCTAGAGTCACCTGAAGGCATCTTCCCTTATTATGTGGCACCTGAGTTTAGGATGGCTGAACAACTGGAAATAGGGAGTCAAACACCTTTCTCCATTTGGCTAGCTTGTGCTTTCTTTTAACAGATTCAAGGTAGAATGACTTCTTATGAGGTGACTGACTTCTTCAGAGAAACTGTTTTAAGAGAGCCAGCAGGAAAGCTACAAAGCTTCTAGGACTTTATCTGGAAGGCATATAGTGTCACTTCTATTAAAGCCTAATGATTAAAGCAATTAATCTAGCCCAGATTTAAGGAAGTGTGGGGGGAATTACTTGTGGGCACAAGAAGGTAAGGACGGATGGTGGCCATTTCGGAGCCAGCTACCTCAATAACATTCTTGAGAATATAGAAATACAACTTTTTTCTCTTTTTTTAAAGATTTACTTATTTATTTTTTATAGAGAGTGTGTGTGTGCACTCAGGGGGAGGGGCATGAGGAGAGGGAGAAAAACAGATTCCCCGTTGAGCAGAGCCCAAGGCAGGGCTTCAGGGCTCAATCTCAGGACCTGAGATCATGACCTGAGCAGAAATCAAGAGCTGGATGCTCAACTGACTGAGCCACACAAATAGCCTTAAGTCCAAGGTAAATAAAGAATGGTATCCCAGAAGAAAACCTAAAGCTAACTTCCCAATGAAAACTGAGAATAGAGAACCATAAACAGACTCATAATCCTGATTATTTGCTTTTCAGTATCCATTTATATTAAAAATGTATCTGTATTCTACTTCAAGAACCTAACATTTGGCAAAGGATCATATGTATTCTTGTTAACCCAGTGTGGTTCCTGAACCAGTAGAAATGTCGAAATGCAGAATATCAGATCCTACTCAGAACTACTGAATCAGACATGTATTTTAGCAAGAAGCTCAAGAGATTCCTATGCACATTAAAGTTTTGGGAAGTGCTGATTTGGATCATATTCATGCACTAGCATACAAAGGGTATCCTCAAACTTCTCATCTGAAGAAATCTAGAAAACATGAAGTACCCTTCCATCTTTGGAGCAGAGCAGTATGTACATTTAGCTTTGGTTTTAAGTGGAGAAAATAGCTAAAATTTGACTGTCTCTAAAAAAATCTTTGACAAGTTAGAAACTACATGTGTGGAGTGGAAATCCTATATTTATCTGGGACATCAAGGATTATCACTATGTATGTGGGAAAATGTTTGATCTATGACAGTTTATATGTATATATATACATATATATATAAACAACTAGGGAAGCTAAAGACACAGACCCAAAAAGGTACAAAGAACTTCAAAATAGATAAGTACCTTATGTACATTTAGCTACTTATATATAAAGACACATGGAAATATTTTTTGCTATTATTAGTGAATCACTTAAAATATATTTTTAGGCAGGATAACATCACTGCCTTGCAAGTTAATTTGCTGTTATTTACCAATGTCTTTAGATTAAAAGAAAGCAAATTTAAAACAAAAATGTCCTTTTTAAACAAATAAAATTAACTTTTGAGAACATACCATTTTCTTCCAAAAATATGTTTAATCCATTCCCAATCTCTTGCTTGTTTCTTCTTAACTCATCACTCATTTCTAGGATCTAAATTATAAAATATAAAATACCTACAAGAAAGTTCTTAAAAATCAAATCAGTTCAACATTAAAGATAATTTTTAATTTTCCAGCCATTATTTTGTCTTGCTAGGAAATTATATTTGAATACTGAAGTCCTTTATAAACAAAACTGTTTCATTTAAGGAACAGCTAGAAACTTCAGGCTGGTTTCCAAAAGGCCCAGATACAAGCCTAGATTACAACTTAGACATCTGATTTAATAATTTTCTAAAAAGAAATCAAATGATTTTCCTAGTCTGTGAGAAACTTAAAAGAATGAGCTGCAATTACATTGACTTCTTCGTAAAGAAAGGAAAGGCAAAGACACTCCATTCTTCTAGTAATCCGATCTCATCATCAATCTGACTTCCCAGAAAAGACGAGGGAACTTGAGTTCTATTACGGCATCATCTCAGAGAATCTAAATTACTGAAACTCCTCCATAAGGCCTATGAGGGGCCTCAGTGCCTGTCCAACAGACTCTGTTACTCCAGAGCCTTTATGCATTTGGATCACGCGCACAGTCTGAACCAACTGCTAAGTAGCCTGCTAACTTGTTCTATCTGCTTTTCACTTGGCTAACGTCTTCCAAACCTTACAGTGTACTTCCCTGCTTAAAAATGTGAATGGCTTCCCACAGTCCTTATGATAAAATTTTCCAAATCCTTTGGGCACCTGGGTTGCTCAGTTAGTTAAGTGTCTGCCTTCAGCTCAGGGCCTGTGGGAGCCTGTGTCAGGCTCCTGCCCCGCAAGTACTCTGCTGCTCCCTCTTCTGCTGCCTCTCCTCCTGCTTGTGGTTTCCCTCTCTCTCTAATAAATAAATAAAATCTTTAAAAAATTTTTCCAAATCCTTAGAGGCCTGAGACCCTTTACGAACAATGTTCTACTATTCTAATCCAATCTCCGTTTATTCCTCAAGATCCAATGATGTAGAATTCCTTGAATTCATCAAGGCACTGACACAAGCTGCTCCGTCTGCCTGAAATATCTTTTTTTCCTTTCCTCTCCCAGATCATTCCTTATCAACTTTCTGCTTACTAGTTTCTCCCACAGGTCTCTCCAAGCCGGAGTGGGTGCGCCTTTATGCTTCCATAAATATTCATTTATACTGCAAGTTTTTCTCCTTTAGAGGGCAAAGAATGTCTTCATGTTGTGTTCAGCACTGAGTGTGACACTCCGTAAATGTTACTGAATAAACAAAGGAATGAATATGCAACTAAAGTAGAGATGGAGGGGTTTGTTTTAGCGATTTCTAGCCCAATCTGAGTAGGGTGGAAGACATCTACACTCCCAATCCTCCACCACTGATTAGTTTAAAAGATTTTATGGAAAAAGTGGCCTAGGTCAGAGGCACTTGAATATGGTTAACGGTAATGTAGTAATAATTAAGTGAAAAGAGGTTATTCCAGGTCCTGCTAATGAATGTTCAAGACAAAACGGGGAGAAACAAAAATATGGCATGTTACAAAAGATTGTGCACTTAGGGGTCAAGTTCAGCATCTTCATTGCAGAAGTGAAAAATAATGAGCTAAAAGAGATGGATTTGAGATTCTTGGGGGAACTGTGATATAGGATAGGGCAGTGGTTCAAATCTGATAACCCCGGGACAGGATTTTAAAAACTAAAGAAAAGATCATTATATTCATGTGTAGAGGCTTAAGGAGGAATAAAAAGTGTAGTAAAATATAAGCAGAGAATCGTAGGTGGCGGCGGGGGGACTTCAGTGCTAGTATTCCTGGAAACAATAATGGTTTCGAAGATAAAAAATTTAAGTTTAGGTGAGATGAACCAAAAGATCTAGACTGAGGTAATTATTATTATTCATGCTTATAGAGTAGTGGACAGCATCAAGTCATTTTTTAAAAAATCCGTCCTTGCAGTGAACTGTATTCCTTCCGTCCTCGGTGGTCGGCGTCCCGCAGGAGCGGCGGCAGACCCCGCCGGGCACTAGGCCGCCTGCCGCCCCGAGGCGCCCGTTTCATCAGTCGCCGGGAAAGCGCCGGGATCCCCTCGCCTCCGAGACTCTGTGAACCGGGTCCAGCGGCACGGGCTGGCCACGGCCGTGTAGACGCTCGCGACTGCGCGTCCAGCAGACACGTCCTCTCTGCACTTCCGGCTAAGAACCGCAGGCCGCCGGCGAGAGGGGCTGCGGGTCCCCGACCGCAGCCCGACACCGGTGCGGCCGCGGGGCCTCCAACGGCGTCTACCGGACGCGCCGGGCCGCGGGGCTCACGGCCTCGTCCGAGCGTCCCACGGTCGCGGCGCGGCAGGCCCGGCCCGGCCACGCACCGGCGCTCCCGGGCGGGGAGGCCCTGCCCGTGCGGGGCCCGGCGTCCCTCGCGCGGGGCTGTGCGGGCTGTGCGGGCCGCGGGGCCTCAGGGCGCTTCGGGAATCCCGCGCCGAGAGGCCCCCGCCCCGGCACACGCGGCCGCAGGCGGAAACGGGCCGTTGGGAGCTTCTCCGCTGCCCGCTGCTCCCCTTGCCCCGACCCCGGCGCCGCCCTCCCAGCCGCGGCGGCCGTGACCTCCGTGCCCGGAGCTGGGCCTGGGCCGCCGCCGCCGCCGCCCGCCGCCGCCATTTTGTCCCGCGGGGCCGCGGCGGCCGCGAGGGCCTGCGGGGGACATGGGGGGGGGGGGGGGCCGGGGGGGGGCGGGGGGGGGGGGGGCGACGCGGGCGGCGCGAGGGGCGGGGCTTCCGGGGCCTCCGCGGACCCAGCGACAGCCCCGCCCCCAACGGCCCGCAGCGAGCCGGCGGCCCCCCAGGGCGCTCCGCGCTGCGCCGGACCCTGCGGTGGACGCGGCGGCTCCGGCCCCAAGTCTGTTGCGGCGATTCCCGGGAGACGAGCGAAGCCGGCAGAGCGCGCCCGGCAAAGCCGCAGTAGCACCCGCCGCCGTCACCCGCGGACGGGCCGTCGAGGCGGCGGTGAGCGCACTCGTGTCGCGGGTCGTCGTGAGGCCCCTGCAGCGACACGAGGAGGCCTGAATGTCCTTTCACGCGGCTCCAACGTGTGCTGCGAATTCCCTCTTCTCCGGTATCTCCGTGGGGCTCTTTCCTCAGTTTACCCAGTAATTTAGAGGATTACTCTCAGAAATGCCTCCCAGAGAGCGGCCCCAGACTTCCCAAGGGGATGGAAAAATACAGTGTTGGGGTATCACGGGTAAGAGGATCACACTGGCCTGCCTGCGGGTAGAATTCCGTGAATCACGACGTGTACCTCTTACACAGGGTCCTTAAGACTCGGAAACTTCTGGAGAATTATGGGACATGGGACTGAGTATGCACATCGTGTACCCAGTATAACACATCTTACTTTGTAAAAAAAACATATCCATTAAAAATGTTTCGACTTTTTGGAAATCAAGGGTTTTAGTGCAGTATGCAGGGGACCTAGTTTTTTTAAAGGACATAACGAATAAGCTTACCTAATTTTTCTTTTTCTTTTTTTTTTAAAAAGATTTTATTTATTTATTTGACAGAGATCACAAGCAGGCAGAGAGGCAGGCAGAGAGAGAGGAGGAAGCAGGCTCCTGCTGAGCAGAGAGCCCGATGCGGGGCTCGATCCCAGGACCCCGAGATCATGACCTGAGCTGAAGGCAGAGGCTCTAACATACTGAGCCACCCTGGCGCCCCTTACCTAAATTTTCTATTAAATCTCGGGATCTTCCTATCTTCTCTTACAAATGGTGACCCCAATGCCCAATAATTCCCATATAAGAGAGAGCAATTTCTAAACTGTTACCCCAAAATAGAAGTATATGGCAGGATTTTGAAAGCTAAATTTTCTTCCTCTAACTGTTATTTTCTCACTTTCTCCCATTCTGTCTCTCCATCCTATTTTAAACAACATGGACAACTTCTGTCAGATATGCCAGCCCACTCTTTGACTTCTCTTGGCATAGGACTGCTAAGTGTATTAGTCCACTCAGGCGGCCATAACATAATACCATATATTGGCTTGCTTAAAAAAACAACAGACATTTATTTTCTCACAGTTCTGGAGACTGGAAGTCCAAGATCAAGATGCCAGCATGCTTGGTTTCTGGTGAGAGCTCTATTCCTGGATTACAAAGGGTCACCATCTCTCTGTATTCTCATATGGAAGTTGGTGAGAGAAAAGGGAGAGAGTGAATAAAAGCTCTTGATGTCTCTTCTTAGAAGGGCACTAACCGTATCATGAGAGCCCTTCCCCTCATGACTTCCTCTAAACCTAATTACCTCTAAAAAGGCCCCATCTCCAAATTCTGTCACAGTGGGGGTTAGGACTTCAACATATGAATTTTGGAGACACAATTCAATCCACAGCCCCTAGTAAATCAACCACCCAAGAATACGAGGTATTTTCAGTTTTGAGTTTACAACCAATAATTATGAAGGCTGGTTCTTGAGAAAAAAATCAAATAGTTGACGTTAAAGTTTTCAAAATCTTTTAAAATATAAAAGTCAGTGAAGTGTCACTTATAACACATGATAGTACAAAGATCGTTTAAAGACTGACTCCCATTATTTTATTACCAAAACAATTTTAATAGTAACAAATTTTCTTAAACATATTTAATCAGGTATCTTCTGGAATATGGGTTAAATGATGAAAAAATGGGCGGCCATGAACACACCCTTTAATTTCATTTCCAAATTGGTCCTTCATTCTGTAGATAATGTCTTGGACATCCTCTTTGGTTAAGTACATGGGCAACTGTCTAGATAGACGCACTGCTTCTCCCTGTGAAGAGAAAGTCACATGTTATACCACGATACACCCTGAAGCAGAAAACACGTTATTCCTGACAAGAAAGAAGACAGAAAACAGATTATATTCTTATTATTCATTCACACACATATTAAACACATATTATATGTTCATCACTATTGTACGTTTTACACACAGTAGAGAATAAGACAAATATCCTTGCTCATGTTAAATTTTATTCTAGTGCGGAGAAACGAAACAGATAAAAAGACAAAATTTGGGGGCGCCTGGGTGGCTCAGCCAGTTGGGTGTCCAACTTTTGATTTCAATGCAGGTCTTGATCTCAGGATTGTGGGATAGAGACTGGTGTTGGGCTCTATATTGGGCTCTACACTGGGCATGGAACTTACTTGGGATTTTCTCTCTCCTTCTCCACCTGCCCCTCCCCACACCCCTCTCTAAGAAAATACAAATAAAAATAAATAAATTAAAAAGAGTCCTCACATGAACAGGAGGTAAAGTCAAAACCTGTTGGTGAACTGGTTATGAAGGATGCGGAACCAAGGGTAATGTCCACATTTCTGGTATGGTGATGCTATTTTCTGAGATACGAAAACTGAGCATTTAGGGGTAAATGGTATTAGCAAAGCTGGTTTCTTTTTAAATTTATTTAAAAACAAATTGTACTTCAAAGAGCTTGAGCCTAATATAATTCTCTAACCACATACCCTCTTCCATTATCCTACTCCTTTCCAACTAAACCTATTTTTTCCTTCACTTTGACCTTTAATCTCCTCAGTCCCTCTTTATCGCTCTGCACCAGCACCCTTCTTGTCATCTTTCCCTATGTAAGGCACAGATAGTAAGCCATTAAAGATACTATTTCTAGCTCTCTGTATTCCTTTTTGATTCCTACTACTAAAACCTGTTGGGTCGACAGTTCCGGGAATGCAGGAGGAACAACAGAAATGACCGCCAGGGCCGCCATCTTCCAGTCCCCCCCTTCCTTAACCCTTGACTCTCCCGCCAAAAGGAGGTGCCCAGGTCATGTCTCCATAGGTAACCCGATACCTATGCAGGAAACAGGAGTATCAGAAGCCCCCACCCCATACCCTCTTATCACCAAATATCTTACCATATATGGATGTGAATCCAGGCCCTGCCTTGGCCTGATAAAAGACCCCCACGGACTCCCTCCCAGTGCAAATTCCCTGACTCCGGCTTTCCAGAGTCTCAGAACTTCGCCCGAGGGTGCCCACCTCTTCCTGGTGCGACTTTCCTGGCTCCCCTTCTCCTGAGCCCTGAAACTTCGCCCCGGAGAGTGCCTTTAATAAATCTTGCCTTGTGCCTACCTTGCCTGGTGTTGTGTTTACCTCGCCTACAAAATTTAAAATCTAGGACCTAACACAGTTTCCTGTGTACATTATGGGTTCAAATGTGCTCACTCACCCCCTTGTTGTACCATATTCACCTTTAATCCCTATACCTGGATAAACTGTACCATGTACTATTGGAAAATCACCAAGCTATCTTGGCTGGATCCAATACCAATGTTAGCTCTTATCAGTGCTCAATGCCATTTGGACATTACTTGGTCTTCTCTAATCAATCTTCTCTTATAGTACCTACAGCTCTTATTTTTTGATCTTTTCTACTATACTCAAATCCCCAATGCCTTCCTAGCCTCTTCACTCTCAGGAGCTAACTTCTCCTACACCTTCATCACATGTATCATACATGACATCACAAGTTTACCTGAAAACAGTTTTACTTCTACTTTCCTTCCCTTTTGCTCTGATTGAGAGAAGTTTCTCCTTTCTAAAACTTTACTTTACCCTTGTCTTCCTTCCTGCCTCTTTTGGATCATCTGCTTACCAATCTTTTATGCCAGTCTTCTCCACCAATAACAAAGACAAGCTAATCTCTCTTTTCTTCTTTTTACCACCATATGACTTGCTGCCTACACTTTTTCACTACTGCCCTTACTCTTTTGCCATTGGCGAGTCTTTCATCTGGACTACTTTTCTATTATCATTGCCATCCAGCAACCATACCAAATGGTCTTCAAGCAACTATTACCCTATAAAGAATCTGCTACTACTTTCTCATTTTCAAATTTCTTTCCTCCCTTGACCTTTATATCTACTCCTCTTTTTCTTTCACTCTCCTGTCTATTTCTGAGTCATCTTACTCAGCTTGACTTTAAACATTAAATATTCCTGTAGATCTTATAGTTCTCTTTTTTCCCTAGACTCTCTTCCAAAACAATCAATCCACAACTGACTTAATGTAATGAGGTATAATATTAGAAAAAATATTTATACCTAATGCCAACCACTTTTTTGTTTCTAAAATCATATTTCTTCCCACATGGTTTTTCAATATACAAAATACTACCCTCCTTCAACCTTCATTTAAGTTTATTCTACCTTTTTCACAAGAAGATTCCTTTGAAGTCATTAGAAATTATCAGTGTTAAATTGCTCATGCAATAGGCTAGGAACATCCACAAGTCAAAGCTCTTGAAGGACCTATAGAATGCTACTGAATACAATCTTCAGAAAGGGTAAAAAGTGGACTTTCCTGAAGTCTGGTCCTCAGAATACAGTGGGGACATCATGATTATATTCTAAACAAAAATGGCCCATTTTTTTTTTTTTTTAGCGGAGAAAACAAATCTCATTTATGTTCAGATAAATACCAAACTTGAGGTTTTTGAGATAATACCAAACTTGAGGGAGAGAATTCAAACATTGAGACATTCACTATTACTTTCCAACAACTATCCTATATGACATTTAAAACCTTATAATCTTCCTCCATCCCATATTACATCAGAACTTATTTAACCCACTGTTATGTTTCTTATTTGTGGTAGATATTCCTAGGTAACTAATATTTCCTTTTATTCAATAATATATCTTTCACTTTATCTCTTTTTCTCTTGCAGAGGTTAAGGATTTCTTTTTTTAGTAGTATTTCTTCTTAGAAAAAATAGACCTTACAGAAACTTTACTATTTTGAAACCTTATTGTTTTATTAAGAAACCACTAAGTATGTTAAAATCTAACCAACCTACATAATCTAATAATAAATACCTCTAAGTAGCTTATCACTTTGCGAGGTCTACATTCATAAACTTCCTTTGCATTTTTGTTTAATATAGCATTAAGAATTTCTTTTAAGTCCATCACTCCATAGAATGGGAGACAATTAGCCATTTCTTCTATTTCCAAGTAGTCTTCAGCAATGGAAATGCCTAAAAGAAAAATAAATAAAACCACATGTAGATATGGTTAGTTTTGTTTAAATTATATTCCAGAAAATGTCTATTAAAAACAAAATCACTGTTAAAAACATTTAGTGAACCTTCCTTAGAATTTAATGTAGTAAGGACAAAGTTCTGTTCCTTAGTTGGAGAACAAATAGTAATTTCCCATAGGACTTCACATTAAGTCATAAGCGTCAGAGACACCACATGTGCTTTATATCATTTAATTTAATCTTAGTTATTGCACTTCTGTTCCCTACATTTGTTTAGAACATTTCTTACCTTGGAGAGAAAATGAAGTCCCATGATATTTATTAAAATAAAACTGGTTTAAGTGTTTTAACAACTGCTGCTGTTCAAAGTGTATTCTACTAGTTTAATACTAACTTGAAGGCCTGAATTATTTCTATGATTATTTTAACTTACAATTTATAAAAATACTCATATAGTAATTTTTTTTACAGTTTTGAGATATAATTGATAAACACTAAGTTTATGGTTTATGCATAGCCTTGATTTGACACACTTATATATTGCAAATAGTAACATTAATATATTACTAGTTTGAGAGAATGAAATACTGTTTAATCAGTAATGTTTACTCAAAATATCTTAGTAAAACAATATTTAAAACTGACATTATTTATTAAACTACTTTAAATAATTTAGTGACTAAAATAAAACTAAAAAAAGCTACATGATTAGATATATCATGAGGTAAAATGTCCATAAGAGCATAAATTCCAAAGGATCAAATTTGGCTTTAGAATGCACTTTAAGACGTTGCAAAACAGCAGATATTGAACTTCTTTGGCTCTGTGTAACAGCGTTCTTAATATTTAAGCCCACCCATGTTATATAGAACTAAGAAAACGAGACAGTTCAACATTGGGTAAGTGGCAGCTATCAACAGATGAATGAAAAAAGAGGAGTGATACAGCTTGAAGAGTTTCAGGTCCTGAGACATCAGTGATCCTATCCCTAATCTGTTTCCAGTTAGAGATCACTTTCTTGACCTGGAGAAGATGCAATGGTGGTACACTAAACAGAGCAGGCACCCCTGGAAACAACTGGAGAGTAACAGAAGATCTATAATCAAGCATTGAGGAGTAAAACACAGTTTGGTCAAGGAAGACAAAATAAGAGTTCGAGCAACCAGGGGAACTTAAATGGGACTTGAAACAGGATTTATACAGGCAAAGAGGAAGAAGCAAAATATTAGAGTTCTATCTTTTTGCATATATAGAGAAGGAAATTACAAAAATATTAGCCCAGAGACTTCACTATTGCTGGTTCTTTACCTTTTTATAGAACAATTAGACTGAAGAGTCTAATAGTGACTAGATTTTCCCTGGAAAATCTTACACATTTCACAGAATTACTTGTGCATATGCGTACAGTATTTGGCAGTAGATGAGGAAATTGAGCAATATTTTAATCACCATGTTTGCAAAATTCTGATATGGGAAACTTACAGACATTTGGAACCATGTAACAATAAACTTTCAAGAATTTTCCATAAGATTCTGTGAAATGCTTCCCAATTTTCAGGGAAAATATTTCAAATGAGTAAGTGGTTTGACAAGCTTTCACTTTCTTAAAATACAGAATTCTTATTGATGCAGAACAAAAAACTAATCCTGTGAATGAGCAAAATTCTTAGGATCACATTCAGAATCTTTTCCCTCAGAGTCAGATGTATTCCTCCTCTCTTTTAAACGTCCTTATCATTCAAAGATGTTTAGTGACAACTGGCAAACTGCTCATCCAAAGTTCGTCCAAGAAAACAAACTCACGAAGAGGAGAAATGTTTTTTTAAGAAAGCATGACATAAAAATTAATGAAGGAAAAGAAAGGCTTAAAAAAGAGGAAAACAGAGTTTTAAATCTGATCTGTTACTGCTAAGGTAAATAATGCTGATGACAATCTAAGAAAACTAATTCCAACCAAATCAAGTCAGTTTGCAGGTGACTCTTACTCATTTTTATATCTCTGGTGCCTTGTGAAGTACCTAGTATTCAACAGGACTTAAAGAACACTACCCACGGGGTACCTGGGTGGCTCAGTCTGTTGGGCATCTGCTTTCGGCAAAGGTCATGATCCCAGGGTCCTGGGATAGAGCCTGGTATCAGGCTCCCTGCTCATCAGAGAGCCTATTTCTCTGTCTCCCTCTATGGCTCCCCCTGCTTGTGTGCTCTCTCCTTGTCAAATAAATAAATAAAATCTTTAAAAACAAAAACAAAAAACACTACCCACAAGCTGAGAACTGAAAGCATAAACATGTTCTTAGAAAAGACAGGGAAGTAGTTATTCTTTTTTTTTTTTAAATTGCTGTGGTACTATTTTTTATGAAAAAAAGAGTGGCACCTGCCAGCAATACCACATAGTTCGTTAGAAAAATAGATTAAGAAAAAAAAAATCTTACTACACACAAACCTATACACACCCCTTGTCTCACACTTCAAGTAAGTGCTAGGGGTCTCGAGGAGGAAAGATTTCTGGGAGGTCTAAAAGCAATGACAGACAGGGGTACTGGAAGAAGAGAGAATATCCAAACACCCACCAGTGGCAAGTACTATGCTAACTGATTTCCCTAAGTACCTCTCTCGTGCTCACAACTACTTTATGAAGTAAATATCTCAATTTTTGTAGGAAACAATATAACAAATTAGTTAAAAGCTAGACTATAAATGCACTTGGGTTGAAATCCTGGTTCTACTACTAACTGGTATGCTTAAGCAAACCTCACTGTGTCTTGACTTTTCCATCTGTAAAATGGAAACAGCAACAGAACCTACTTCATAGGGCTATTAATTAATATTAATACATTTACTATTTAGAATAGTGCCCTGTACATTATAATTATTTGCTATTTATTAGTTGTTATGATGAGAAAACACTGAGGCCACCCCAAATCTAAATATCCAAGACTGAGATAGAAGGTAAGAAGTCCAGGGCAGGTGTTCCTAAAACTGCAAAAGTAGGTAAAATTAAAGTTTGGAGCACCAAACCATTTTCTGTGTATACTTAATTTCATAGCTTCATACAATCGTTTTTACTCATTTTCTTTTTACGTTTAAATAAAACATCCCTATAAAAATCTTCAACTCTGTTTTAGCTGAACTTTTTCTGTATATTTGTTATGACAAGTTTAGCGGCAGGCAGGAGGGGACAGTGGCATCACTCTTCATGATACCCTTGAGACCAGACAAAGGGAAAAGAAGACAAGAACAGCCTAGGCAGGGCAGAAGACAGTTAAGTATGAAAGTTATGAGAGAACAGAGAAGGGCCCAAGCGGGAAAACAGAAGTCTGCTTCCCAGAATGATTTACTTTTCTCTCCACCCAGTGACTTGCCATGCAGAGAAGATAGTGTTATCGCAGTCTTTCTAGCAAAGCAATGGAATCAAATCATTCTCCAAATAGTAAGACTGCTGATGTTACAAATCTAATTGGCAAAACAGGAAAAGAGACGGCCATTTTTGTTAGACCTTTCCGATATACTACACATTTATTTCTTTCATCATCCACAGGAGTATTAAATACTTTAAACACACTAGGCACATTGTGCCAAAGATGTCAAAAATTACAATGAAACTTGTCGATTAGTTATGAAAACACAAATGCAAGGTAACAGACTGAAAGGGATGCCAAACTTCCTAGTTTCAGGGATTACCTTTTTGAAATATGATTGTTTTTATATAGCTGACACTGTACTTTTGGTGAGATAAAAATATACCGGTATGTGTATTATGAAGCCCAAATGAAACTTCTGGAAATAGTAAACCACACCATCATACCTGGTATCCATTTTATCTTGAAACCATTTGCTGTAAGACGAGGATCGGACAGGTAAGCTGATCCACTGTATCTCTGATCATCTGTGGTCATTTTACATAAAATCTCTAAATAATGAGATCCATTAAAAAGACTGAAAAAGAAATTATGGTCCTTTAACTTATTAAATATGTAAAATGAAATAAGAGGATTTATGGAAAAAAGTTAATGCAAGGGCCCTTTAAAAATGATTCATAAGTAGCCCTGTGACAAACTTTACTTTTTTACATCTCTGTTAATATCTCTTAGAAGACCTACTATATTCAGCATACAGAAAGGAGGAAGAATGGACATAAAAGACAGTTTCTATCTTTTAGAACATTACGAACTAAATGTGAGATCAAAAACTGTGCTCTCTCTATAAAATACAAGTAAAAACTTTATAAATAATGCCATTGTTATATTATTATTATTCTATCATAAGGCTGTTGTTAAGATCAAAGGGTTTAGTAAAGTTCCTATCATATGGTAAATCCTCAGCAAACATTGGCCATTGTTATTACTGAGCTCCTACTTCCTATTTTACAGAGATCTAAGTTATGCCATTGAGAGATAAATGACACAATCTGCATTAGAACCGTAGTAAGGACACTGAATCCAACCCATAATTCCAGTCTTTCACTCAGTTTTGAAAAACTTATATTAATTGTGGTGGGCATGTCACATTTCAAAAGAAGGGTGAAAACAATTTTGAATTCAGTTTTGTTGCTGTCCATGTTCAATTAAGAAATCTTTATTATCAGGCTAGTATGGGTCCCAAATAATAGTTTTTCATTTTATTTTTTTTTCAAAGGTTTTACTTATTTGACAGACAGAGAGAGATCAGAAGTAGGCAGAGGGGCAGGCAGAGAGAGAGGGGGAAGCAGGCTCCCCACCAAGCAGAGAGCCCGATACGGGGCTCGATCCCAGGACTCCGGAGATCATGACCTGGGCCGAAGGCAGAGGTTTAACTCACTCAGCCACCCAGGCACCCCGCAAATAATAGTTTTTAATGTATTTGTTTTTGAATAACAGAATATCATAAAGGAAAAAAATCTTTAAAAATGTTTAATTTGTAGAAGCACAAAATGATTTTTAAAATATAAATGAAAGTTCATAAATAACCATTTAGAGAAGTAATCATGTTTAAAATTTCATATATACCCTAGTTCTTTTTAAGGGAAGAACAGAAAGTACTATCAGATTTTTGAACTGTTTAATACAGGCCGAATCTGTATTAATTCTTTTTCTAATTCTTTGACAGTTTGCTAAGCCAATCTCAAAGAGAATACTATAAAAGATGCTGGATTTAGGTGAATGTATTACTGCTGTCTTAATTAAAAAGACAGCTCTGGGGGCACCTGGGTGGCTCAGTGGGTTAGCCTCTGCCTTTGGCAAAGAGCCTGCTTCCCCCTCTCTCTCTGCCTGCCTCTCTGCCTACTTGTGATCTCTCTGTCAAATAAATAAATAAAATCTTTAAAAAAAACAAGAAAAAGACAGCTCTGATATATGTTTTCCTGTGTCTTGGCTCTATTTTTTCCTTCTGGTAACGGATTTTTTTTTTCAAAATACAAAATTATATTGTATATCAAGAGCAGATAAATAGACAATGAAATTTAAAAAATAACCCACTTATATTAGCATCAAAAACCAAAATATTTGGGAAAAATTTTTTCAAAAAAATGCCTCTATACTGAAAACTACAAAATATTGCTGAGAGAAATTAAAGAAGACTTAAATCAATGGAGACCACTGTGCAGGGATTGGAAGATGCAGTACTGTTAAGATGGCAATTCCCCCCAATATGATCTACAGGTTCAAAGCAATCCTAATCATAATTTGGTAGCAGGGCTTTTTAACAAAAGAGTTTTAATATACTTTATTAAAGATTTTTTCATATATTCTTGGGAGTTCTGAAACAGAGTTATCCAGTAACATGTCCCAGAGATCAAACCCTCAATAGCTTTCTAATTTCAGGTTTTTGTTTTTTTTTTTTAAAGATTTTATTTATTTATTTATTTGACAGACAGAGGTCACAGGCAGAGAGGCAGGCAGAGAGAGAGAGAGAGGAGGAAGCAGGCTCCCAGGTAAGCAGAGAGCCCGATGTGGGGTTCGATCCCCACTCTGGGATCATGACCTGAGTCGAAGGCAGCGGCTTAACCCACTGAGCCACCCAGGTGCCCCTAATTTCAGGCCTTTATCTCTTTTCATATATATGATTCTTTCCTCTGTCAGACCAAAGAAAGAAATAATAAATATTAAAAAAGGGAAATGTTAACAGGTTAGCTGTTAGCTATTCATTTTTACAGAAAATAATTTGCTCATGTAGGATATTAAAGGGAAATACCCCATTTTGTAATCTATAATAAAATCAGTTCAGGGGAACAATCATCAATGGATGAAATCATTAGATGGAAAGGTTGACAGGGAATTTTAAGGTATGAGTGCAGCTGTCAGTGTCAGAAACCAGTGATAAGCGCCTTCTGATGTGATGAAACAAGAAGCACATAGCACAACCTATTAAATGGTCATTCCAGAAAGTATAATCAAAATCTATTCAATCCTGCAGGACTAACTTCTGTTTAAACATGGGAGAGGAAAAAACAAGGAACTACGAGGAAGCAAAGGGACAAACTGAGACAGTAGGCTATTCTAAAAAACAAGTGACTTAGTATCAACAACAAGTTAATGGTGTGATATTAGAAGAGATTTAAGAAACAAAATGTAACGGCTGGACCTTAGATACAAATTAAATTTAATAATTTAAATTTTAATTTTAATAATTTTAAATTTAATACTTTAAATTTTAATTTGTTTAGATAAATTAAATTTAATAATTTAAAAACTATAAAAAAGACATGTTGAGACAATGAGATATACTTTCAAGGAATTATATTGTGTAAGATAGGAAAATGTCATTTGTGATTAGGTAAGTCATTTTTAAAAGAGAGAAACCAAAAGATATTTGGGTGGAAATTGGCTAAAAAATTTAGGAAAGAAAAAGAAAATATGTCTGTGTGTGTGTGTGTGTGTGTATGCATAATATACACATATATATTTGAAAGGACAAATAGACAAATGTGGCAAAATCCTGGTAATTGTTGATAAAGGTATTCATTGTATAATTCTATTTTGGTATACACTTGAAATGGAAAGTGTACAATGACAGAGTCATGGCAACCTAACTTCAAAATTGTCCGAGGCAAGTCACTTATGAACAGGAGAATTGAGGCTGATATTTACTAACTGCAGAAGTAAACTAGCTAGAATATTCTAAAATTATTTACTCAAAAACAATTCCATTGAAGATTAGAAAATCAACTTTAAAAAAGAATTCTTTAGACTTTTCTCTACCAGAAAACACTTCCAACTTTTGCTTTGAATTTCCAATCTAGTATGGATTGATAAATCTTTTGAGAGTTAAAAAAAGAAATCTATTATTTCAACATACCTCTCTGTTAATATAATTGGCTTTTCCAGTGGCTCTGCAGGAAGTTTATGATTCTCAATAAGTCTTTTAAATAGCAGGGCTTCTTCCACTCTGTAAGGATTTAATAGCATTACCTCTGTTTTGGATGTAATTAGCCACGCATCAGGAAACTTGAGATTGTGGAGCAAGCAAAGTTCCTCCTTCTCTTCTAAGTCAAATTTATGTTTCTCAAAATTTTTTTTTAAGTTTTCCATAGAAAAGGGGATCTGAACTATTTTAATGTTTTGGTTCTTTTTTTCAATTTGGGACTGAAAGAGCTCATCAAGTTTAGGCTGATTAGATAATGAAGTTTTCAATTTGTGCTTCTGTGCCAAATTCCATGCACTGGTGGGCTTTATCTTTTTTCTGCCATCCTTAAATGATGTTTGTGATTCCTGTTCAATGGCTCTCTTGATTTGCTTATTGTATCGTTCCAAATCTTTAGTAGCTTTCTCTTCGTATCTGGGAATAAAGATAAAATAGAACTAATGAGGTCATAATCAGAAACGTATTGGCCATCTGAAGTAAATTTTATAAAAAATAAAGAGCTGGTGTTCCAAGTCTGATAATGATGAAGGAGCCTATATTGGACTAACCTTCCCTACATTAACTATAATTCTGAACAAAATACAGAGATCAACTATTTAAAATGGACATGGAAAAGCAACCAAAAATAGGCAGATATTGGAATGACTCAACATTCAAAAAAGAGATCCATATTTATATAGCTTTTACCCAAAGGGAAGTTCCTGGCATTGAAGGGGAATGGCAAAATAAATAAATAAATAAAATCATCAAGCAATAAGCTGTACTTTTTGGGGAAAAAAACCCCAAAAACACTAAAAACTATTTTTTTCAATATTTTATTTGACAGGGTGAGAAAGAGTGAGAGGGAACACAAAGAAGGAGCACAGGAGGGAGAAGGATAAGCAGGCTTCTCACTGAGCAGGGAGCCCGATGTGGGCTCCATCCCAGGACCCTGGGAGTGATACCTTAGCCAAAGGCAAACGCTTAATGACGGAGCCACCCAGGTGCCCCATGAAAAAATATTTTTTTTTAAATAAATTTTATTATTTATTTTTATATCACATAATATTACCTTATATAAGTTGCACTTTTACTAGCTTGAATAACTAGAACAGAGTTCCTTGCTTCCAAAACAACTGGAAATTAAGGGAGAAAAATCCCAGAAAATTCCATAAGTGGAAGCCTGGAGGAAAACAACTGCTAGAATGTTCAATGAGCTAGACACAGATTTTAGTGACTACCTATGGCAGAATAAATGGAATTTAGAGCTTGAATTTTATATAATTAGATGGTTTAATAAACACTTTGCGCTTTAAATTAAAACTGGATGAGGGCTACATCCTAGGGTAAGGGAAAAACTATGTCCTAGAACTAAGAAAGCTGCCCCAAGGTTGGGGGCAATATTTAAAGTCTCTCTCTAAGGAAGTATAAAACAGCCTTCCAGCTCAGTGTGATCTGTCAGTAACTTAAATCGTTGCAGAACAAACACCAACACTTTTCAGAAGAAGGCAACAGAATCTAGAGTTTCTTCAACGTATCACCCACAATGTCCACTAAACAAAAGTTATCATTCAAGCAATAAAAAGGGGAAATGTGAGTAATGATCAAGAGAAAAACTGGACAGTAAAAACCAACCTTAACATGTCTCATATGTCGGAAATTGCCAAAGGAAAAAAAAAAGTTATTTTTGAAATGGGTTTTTATTAATATTTAAGGACTTAAAGGAAAAGATTATCCTAATGAGAGAACCAAAAGGAATGTAAACAGGGAAGGGACATTATTAAAGAACCGAAAGGAAATTCTACAACTAAAAAATACAATATCTGAGATTAAAAATGTCAAAAAGAAAGCCTGAAAATGCTTAACAGCAGATGAGAGATGGCAAAAGAAAGGGTCGGCAAACTTGAAGGCAGAGCAATAGAACTTACCCAATCTAAACAGGAGAGAAAAATGAAGATTAAAATAAATCTCTGTGGCCTATGGTACAACAAACAACCCCACATATTTGGGATCCCAGATAAAAATGTAATTAGAATTCCAGATTAAAAATGTGGAACTGAAGAGAAAAAAAGAATTGATGACAATTAGACAATTTGGATAAATGAAACATTTTGTAGATCCAAGAAGGTCAGTGAACCGGAGCAGGATAAATACAAAGAAATCCACAGTTTGATACATTAGATCAAACTGCTGAGAAACAAAGACAGACAAATTCCCTGAAAGCAGTGAGAGAAAAAAAAAAAAAAGACATTACAAAAAAAGAATACCACAAATGATGGATATAACTTATTAGAAGCAATGTATAGCCAGATGGCAGTAAATTATATTTTTTAAGTGCCAACAGAATCCAATGATACAAAGCAAAAATGTCCTATAAAAATGAAAATGATACAGACATTTTTGGATAAAAGAAAGCTTAGAATCCCTTGCCAGCATAACTGCACTATTAAGAGTTGACACAATAGAAACTGTGATCTACAGGAAAAAATGATAAGTACCAAAACGGTAACTATGTAGGTAAATAGCAAAAAAGGATCTTTTTTAAAATTGTCATTTCTTTGAAAGGTAACTTGTGTTCCCTCTCTTGCTGTCTCTCTTCTGTCAGATAAATAAATAAAATCTTTAAAAAATAGTCACTCTAATGATAACATGCAAAATAAAGATTTTATGATTAAATTTGTAATAGATTCATAGCTAAATATTAATTTTTTCAGTTGCTATTTATTTCTCATTTTAGAGTCATCAGTGAAAAAATATATTTTAAAAAAACCTCAATACATCCAAACTAATTTAATTCAGTTTCAAAGGTACAAGATAATAGACAATTCAAAATTATCCTGGATAAAATCAAGACATCTTTTTTTTTTGGATTAATGAAACTCCTACAGCCAATCAAAGACAGTCTAGCATAGTGGTGATAGAAACTGTTTCTAAAAAATTGAGATGCCTAAATCCCATCCTCAAATTTTCAAATTCTCCAGGTCAAGACTGAGGTTGAACAATACTATCTATCTATCTATCTATCTATTTATTTATTTATTTGACAGACAGAGATCACAAGTAGGCAGAGAGGCAGGCAGAGAGAGAGGAGGAAGCAGGCTCCCCGCTGAGCAGGGAGCCTGATGTGGGGCTCGATCCCAGGACCCTGGGATCATGACCTGAGCGGAAGGCAGTGGCCTTAACCCACTGAGCCATCTTTTTAAAAGGCTCCACGGATGATTCTGAAGTACTCCCAAAACTGAAAACTACTCTTAGGTGTTCAGTAAATTATAGTGGTAAGAGCACAGACCCTGGAGACTGACTGACTGGTCTGGTGCTGCCACTTAGTAGCTCTGTAAATCTATAAAAATTATTTAACTTTTCTGTGTCTCAGGATAATAATTTAATATAGATAATAAAAAAAATTTAATGTAGATAATCTACATTTACTTCATAGTTTTGATATGAGCAATAAAATGAGTTAAAATGTTTCAAGTACTTAGAATAATGCTTGGCACCATAGTAAATAATTATAAACATTTGTTATCATTGTATATCAAGGAACACATCTTATAATGAATGAGGAACATGATTGACTAAAGGCTGCTAATTATTTAAGCAACTTTACTAAAAATATTTTTCAAATGCAGTTTTAAGTTTGAGACTGAAGAATTAACGCTCTTTCTAATCTTAAGTAACTCAAGAAACTGGCTAAATTCTATTGTAGGTAATATACATGAAACATTTTTAAGGAGAAATTTATATAGATATGTGTTAGGATATAAAAATGGCATTCTTGGGGCGAACTGTATTAAATGTTAAAATTGAGACTAAAAGACAAGAGACCACATTATGCTGTGTAGTTTGTACTCAGTATATGTTTGTTAAATACAGAAATGTTAGTTGGATAAGAATGTAAAAAAGACCTTGTGTCACTGTAAACTAGATGAAAAATGCTTCTCTGGTTACTTACCAGGCTATATTCATAATTTTGTATATGGTTTTCTCTCATTTCTATTTAGAATCTGACATTCTGGACTAGCTACATAAAACAGATAATTTTCAACAGTTTCCTTTTAATAGGTACTTTAAGTATTTTTAGCTCTTGGACATTCCAGTTCAAGATTTTTCCCTTACGGTTAAAAAGGAGTTCAAGATGAAGGTCACCATTTGTAATTAATTATAATGTGCAAATTTTCACATATGGTACGAATCTTGTGATTTACTCAAGAAGTCAATTTAATTAGTTCCTTGGGAAATATAAAAAGCTATGTCCAAAGGAAGATTAAGCAAACGTTAAGTAAAAACAGCTGCTACATTTGACTTAATGTCATTAAGGGATTCAGTAACCTGAATGGAAAATATTAATTTTGATTTGACCAGTAATCAAATCGAATGTTTTTGTGATGAAAGATTACATGTAATTATAAAGTTTATTTACCATTTTTAATACCCCAGTTACAATATTATTCTTATTTTAAGTAGAAGTATATTCATCGTATGCAAATGTAAAGTTCAAGTTAACATCAATTGACTGAAACCCCAGTGGGCAAGAGCAGAGGCCTAAATCTGGCTTCTAAACCACCAGAGGAAAGGAGAAAAGCAAAGGAAAAATATCTGGAAAAGAAGAACTGAAAAATTAAATACTCCCCACACTGAGTCTATCCTCAGCTCTCAGCACAAAAACCCTGATGGTAGGGCTTATTCAAATTCTTTGTTATGGTTTACAGAATCTTACATAATCTGGCCTGCTTTCCTTCAACTTATTAGACTCTCTCATATTCTGTTCCTGTTACAGAGAGCACTTTCATTTCCTCAATAACACTATTTTCCTTTTAGCTGTTTTATTTAGAAGATTTCCTATCCCTTTCTGATTATTTTCACTTAGGGAACCATTTCCTGTCTCATAGATGAGAATAAGCCCACTGCTAAGTATTTTCATAACTCTACATTTATTTTAAAACTGACTCCTCGTATTCTATGATTCCTTTGTGTTTTCCTCATTACACTGCATCATTTATAAGTCGAGAAAGTCTATTTTGTTTATCGCTGTATCTGAAGTGATCAGCTAGAATGCGGAGGGCCTTGGATACAGAACGCCCGTAGTAAGTGTCTCCTGTCTGAAGACGGGTGGGAAGGGAGGGGGGAGGAAGGAGAAGGAAAAAGAAAGAAAAAGGAAAGAGAAGAGAGGAAAGAAAAGGAGAAAGGAGAAAGGGCAATGAGGGAGGAAGGGAAGGAAACAGAAAGAACAGAAGAAAAGGAGAGAGGAAGGACGAAGGGGAAACCCAGGCAGGACAGGAGGAGTGAGGGGAGTATAGAGAGAAAGATCCACTGCCCACAGCAGAGGAGTCTACTCTGATACCCCTGAGCATTTCCGGCAGAACTGAGGATCATGGAACGAATTCCAAGATAAATATTACAGAAAAGTGGTAGTTAGTGTGATTGTTGAGTAGGATAGCATTTTTGCTACACTTTCTCACTGATCATGATTTTGGAACCCAGCCACCATGGTCCCCAAACCCCTGGCTCTCAAAGATTCTAACACATTTTGTGACATACAGTAAACTCTCTGATTCCAAAATACTTATATTTTCTTCTATTTATGGCCTCCAAATTAAATTCAATCTTCACTAAGCAAGTGAAAAATAATGTCAATCAAAACATAGAAATTTTCTTTTCACAGGTTAAAAATTCTAAGTAAGATCACAAGAATGTGCCAGTCACTTTTCTTACATCATAACACATAATATCTTACTTAATCCTCACAACAATCTAGGAGATACTGTCCACACATTTTTACGAAAAGCCAGCAGAGAAACTGGAGTTAAATCCCAGTGTGGTTTCAGAGGTCTGCTCTTGCCCAACACGGCCTCTTTTGATTACCTAATGGCAGTAAGACAGAGAAAACTTTGGATTCTCAAATACTGCCTGATGATAAACAAGTGTTTAGATGGGGACTATTACCCATAATCCTGTACCCTGATACCTTGAGGCCTCCAAGAAGAAACAATGCTGACACTCCCCAAAAGTCAGCTGGAACGATACCTGCTGTTGTGAGGCTGCGAGGGAACAGCCATCTTTTGAGCTGTCACACTGTCCCTATCTTCCATGAGAGGGAAACATCTATGCTTTTTCCCCACATTCTCAGGTAACACATCACCTCCCTGGTCAACATAATTCAACTTCTGTGGACTTGCTGTACTGAAAGTTAAATGCACTGATCTTAAAATGCCTATGCCATTTAGATAAAACTAAAGACAATCACAAGGTGTGAACCTTATTTGCATCCTGATTCATATAAACAAACTTTAAAAAAACTGTTATTAATAAGAGAATCTTAATCTCACAAAACAAACGGAGGGTTGCCAGGGGGAGGTGGGTAGGGAGAGGGTGGTGGGGTTACGGACATCGGGGAGGGTGTGCACTGTGGTGAGTGCTGTGAAGTGTGTAAACCTGGCAATTCATAGGCCTGAACCCCAGGGGCTAATAATACATTATATGTTTATAAAAAAATTAAAAACTTAAAAAAAAGCTGGTAGTAAGTAATTAGAAATTCAAACACTGAATATCTGATGATATTAGGAATTCTTGTTTTAAAAATTATGATTTATGTATATAAAAAATAAAAAATTTAAAAAAATGAATGGATGTTAAAAGTACACTGGCATAACATTAAAATTCTGGTTTATTCTCTGTTAAAAGACAGTTTTCTTAGATTGTTGATCTGTTATTGATAAAAAATTATTAAAAAAATTTTCTAAAATATGTTCCTTTGTGAACAAATGGAAAAAAGAATTACGATGATTATATCATGGCTATGTTTAAAGTAGGAACATCTTTACTCTTTACAGATACACAGCAAAATGTTTATGAACATATGAACCCTAGGATATGCTTCAGAATAGTAGTAGCAAAAAGGGGAAGTGAAGTACATGGAGGTACGGATGATATGAGACTGACCATGACATGGAGGTTCGTGAAACAGGGTGATGGGTTCACTGTGCTCTTTTGTCTATTTCTGTGCATGCCTGAGAAGAGAAAAAAACACAACCATCCCCACCAAAAAGCAAGCAAGCAAGCAAGCAAACAAACAAGCTAATTTTATGGAGGTTTTGCCTGTCAGTGTTAAGAGGGACACATGAGGTGATGAGCACTGGGTGTTATATGCGACTAATGAATCATTGAAAATTACATCAAAAACTGATGTACTATATGTTGGCTAACTGAATTTAAATTAAAAAAAAAAAAAAGGAAAGTTGCATTTTACTCCCACATACAAAATAGTGGTCATTATTATTTTAAATTGATGGTGTCTTTATAAGACTGAATAAGTTAATGAAAAAGTAAAAAAAAAAAAAAATTGGTTAAGTGTCCACGTTTGTCATCAAATAAAAACTCTGAATGATAAGTTATGTTTAAATTTTCTTCAAGCTATTTACCATATTATTGAGATACCATACATAATATATGGTTGGAAGTATAATTCCACTGTTTCATTTTCTGGTGGGCTATATCACTCAAGACATACTACTCTAAGTCAACTATAAATACTCATCGTATTAGTTTATAATATTTATTTAAATCATCTAGTCTAAAAATGGCAAGTAATAAGTAGCTCTTTTCATCAAAGATAGATCAAACCACCTACTGACCTACCAAAACACTCCACCATAGTTTATAAGTTGCCAACAAATAAATAAAAGATTTTAGAAAGAAGCCTTCAGTTTATACTGATTAGGAACAGTATTGATTCTACTAAACTCAATCTGTAAAAATACTGTAATTTTCATTTTGTGTTACATATTTTGGAGACCAATTTAAAAAAGGGAATAGTCAAGATATTTCTTAAAACCACCACTGTTATAACTCTTCTAATGCATAAGCTTAAAAAAGAGAAAGTCCTGTCATAGAAAGATTCTTTAACATAAAATTAGAAAAAAAAGAAGAAAATACATTTTTAAATTAAGAAGAATGGAAAACCTTTAACTTCAAATTTTAATAATAAGTAGTGAAGGCCTGTACCAAAAACAAAAAAAAAAACCCAAATAAAAAATAAAACACTGAAAACCTCTAAATTTAAAAAAGTGATGCCAAAAAGGTACTCTAGCCAAACCAAAAGGCATTTTCCATTCTGGTTTTCCATAAATAAGAAGTTAAAAAACCCAGTGAGTCATATAGAATGGAAATATCCCAGCAGCAAGTCACAAGCAAGCTCTGGAAACTTACTTCAGTTTCTCCTCTTCACTCAATGTCTTCCACAGTTCTTCAATTTGTACTGTTGTATCCTCCAAATTGGTCTTAGAATTTTCTGTGAGAAACTGAGCACGATGATCTTGAATAAAAAGGGCACTTGCTGACATGGGTTTTCTGACTACCCGATTGCTAATTAAATCATATGCTGTAAGCTGTCCAGATTTGTTATCTAGCACATTTGATTTTTTGTTACAGGAACCTTCACTGAGATTCTTTTGTTCAGGGCTTGGATAAGCTTTATTATTGAGCTCACATGCTGAACTTTCTCGAGGCACTAAAATTTTCACAGGTTCAATGTTTTCTCCCATTGAATTTTTAAGTGTATTTCCCTTGCTCCAGTCATCTGCACAGATTTCCAAAGACTTCTCAGGAACTGCTGCTTCCTCATTTTTCCCACTCCCAGCGCTATTGCTTTTATTGCTATTTTCTGATTGGGTATGCTTAACGGAACCTACAAAACAAGTCTCACTACATTCCTTCCGGACATCCTCACAAGATAAATTATTCACTGGGATCTCTTGAAATGTATTTCTACTGTTTCTATCAATGTCAGAATTTTCACTATTAAAATGATCATCATAATGGTCATCAACATGTATCTGATGATTTAAACAATAATTAGTGCTTTTCCCAGATTTATCATTATGCACATCATTTTGGAAAGGAATGGCTGAAGTATCAACATTTGGATAATTATTTCCAGATGATTCCATCTTATTAAAAAGCACATCTGTTTCTGTTGTATTACTAACAACGATGTCAGCTGAGGAAACATCTGTTTTATTATTTTCGTAAGAATCTGTACTAGGTAGTGATCCATAACAAGTCGTCATCAGATTTTCAAGAGCAATTAAAACAGATTCCTAAAAACATAAATTAACAAATGTTAGGGTAAGTTACAAAAAATAATAAATAGGCAAGATTTAAAATATTTAAAAATATGTATAAATAAGCAACTTTCCATGTGAAAATGGTTAGGACTGCGTAAGTTTGTAAATAACATAAATAAAAAAAACTCTTCCCAAATTTACCTTATTCTGTAGTAATACTTGACTTTTATCTGGTGTTAAATTTACGTCCACATCAGCTGTAGGAACGTCAATTTTCAGAAAGAAAATGGGATACAAACGAGTTGGTTCCTTTAGGCACTTCAGATTGTAATGATGTCGGATTAACTAGAAATACATGTAATACAGAAACGATAAAAATACCACGTAAAGATAGTACTGCCGCCCTTAAATAAAACCAAAAAATCATAGTCTGCTGAGAAACTGAGTAGATGTAACTGCTAATGAGGAAAAGCAGTATCTACATGGTAATACTCATTTGGAGGCCTTGAACTTACATGAAGCACCAACATTCACTAAGAAGTACAACTCTCCAGTGCATCTGGCTTCACCGTTAAAAGATCAGAGAGTCATGGATGTTTCCAAAGTCCAGGGTTCAAATCCAGACTGCTGCTTCCTGGCTATAATGGGCTTCTTAGTCACTAACTTCTTAGTCACTAATACTTCAGTTTCTTCACTATAAATAAGGATAATAATTCATCACAGAATTGTTGTGAAGTCCTATGTAAGACACCTAGCACAACACTTAATAAATACTAGAGTATCTCCTTATCTCCTTCTCCTTATTTTATTTTTTAAGATTTTATTTATTTATTTCATAGAGATTACAAGTAGGCAAAGAGGCAGGCAGAGAGAGAGGGGGAAGCAGGCTCCCTGCTGAGCAGAGACCCCGATGTGAGGCTCGATCCCAGGACCCTGAGATCATGACCTGAGCTGAAGGCAGAGGCTTTAACCCACTGAGCCACCCAGGCGCCCCTCTCCTTCTCCTTATTTTAGAGCAAATCCTTGAAGTAGTTCTTACAACAGGCTGACAAATGGTAGAGCTAGTTTTTATTTTTGATCCAAGTAATACTTTTTTTTTCTAAAATAGATTACCTTTAATATGTCTTTTTGATGTATTGGTCGTTGGTTTATAAAGATAAAACTCCTTTCTGGGGTTGAAAGACTTGTTAAAGAGTGGTCTGCATCATGCTTTGGAAGAAATCCACTTAGATAAATCTGCAATTATAATAAATAGTTACAGAATTAGTATACAATGTCAACAATGAATGTGTTTCCAGGGGGTCTGACTATATACAGTACAAAAGGTATAAAAAAATAAAACGGATTTTCATTTTACGGTCTCAAGAGTCTTATACTGATAACCATGTCTTGAACATTAACCTTAAATAAAACATGGAAGCTTATTACACTGGTGTTCTTGGCCTCCAACTCTCTCTTCCTACAACTCTTTTTAAGGAAAAATTGGCATTCATAAAAGCTTCATGAATGGGCATATGTTTTACTGTCATAGGGCATACAACATAAATACTGCTGTCTGTTCAACCCTATTTTCTTTCTTCTTTTCTTTACGGTCTAGAAATTCTTCATACTATGACTTTCTTTGAGATGTTTGTCCTTTTCTGCCATCTTTTCTATAAAGAAGTGGCTGTTTCTATTTTGTGGAGATGACCTGACTGTGTTTTCATTTCTCATTTAAAAATCCCTTTCAAGGGCACCCGGGGCGGGGGGCTCAGTTGCTAATCATCTGCCTTCAGCTCACGTCATGATCCCAGAGTCCTGGGATGGAGCCCCGCATTGGGCTCCCTGCTCAGTGAGAAGTCACCTCTTTCTCCCTCTCCCACTCCCCTTGCTTATGTTCCCTTTCTTGCTGTGTTTCTCTCTGAAAAATAAATAAATCAAATCTTGGGGGAAAAAAAGGGTACTCATATATCCTTTCAGAAAAAAAAAGTCCCTTTTACTCTTTGAAGCCATTGTAGTATTTTTTTTTAAAGATTTATTTATTTATTTGGCAGACAGAGATCACAAGGAGGCAGAGAGACAGGCAGAGAGAGAGAGGAGGAAGCAGGCTCCCGGCTAAGCAGAGAGCCCGATGTGGGGCTCGATCCCAGGACCCTGAGATCATGACCTGAGCTGAAGGCAGAGGCTTAACCACTGAGCCACCCAGGCGCCCCCCAATTGTAGTATTTTATTTTCATTTTTGTTCAGAGAACTTTCCTACAATCAACCCAATTATTTTTATGCTCTTTATTTTACAAACGTTATTATAAAAAGGAGGGAGAAAACGATAAAGGATCCTAGAAAAAAATACCAGAGAAAAGAAAGAGAGGAGATAGAAGCAGAGAAAAAATGCTCCTACTTATTATTTCTAAAGATAATACAGAGATCTGTTAAGAATATAGGACAGAGCCAGACCGACATGATTTAAATCCTAGCTCCATTACTAACTATGTGATCTTGGTCAAGTTATTTAAAATATAAGCTTGTACTCTCTTATCTAAAACAACTAGTAACAGAGGTATTTATATTAACCTGTTAAGAAACACTAATAGTAAGATTTCAGCTAAGGTCTAGGAAAGTGAAAGTGTCAGCGGAGATGCTATTTTTAGGTAAGGAGAAACCATGAGGCTTTTTACCAACACACTGGGTGGCTGCCCTCTATGTCTATGGCTATCCCTACTCTTGGAAATAAGTGTTTAAGGAGATGCATTACCAATTTTAGAACACTAAGTGCATTATTGTCACAGTGCCAAACTGTGCCAATTTAAAAAATAAATTAATAAAGCTGGATAATCTACTACAAAATACGACTTAACTGTAAAAGTCCACAGCATTTATAAATGGTTGCATAATTTACCAGGTAACCTGAGATCTTTCTTAAAGCACCTGCTGAGCATCAGGAAGCACCTGTTTAGTCTCTGAAAGACTTACTGGGTTTGTGGACTTAAAACTGCCCCAAATAGGTAGGAATGAAAAATGAAATGAGTAAAAACAGGTAATATTGATAGTATTTTCCTTTTATACTATCTTAGTTGTCCACTGAATAATTATCATTTCCAAATACTGAGTTTTAAAAATGACTTAGGATGACCTTTTGAACAAAGTATATTTAAGTTATATGGAAAAGTAAAATCAAAGAGCAAAGTCATAAAATGCTCTAAAAATGAAAATCAGGGTACCTTATGGAAAAAGAATGTCTGTTAGAGGCCAAAACAGTGCCAAAAAGAAAGAGAGAGCAAGACAGAGAGAAAGACTAATCAGTACAACCAATAAAAATTTGACCATACAAGATTCTGACCTAAGTATTCCTCAACCTACAAAGCAAAACAAAAATGAAAAGGCAAAAATATCAACAAATCCTCCTCCCCTGACTGCCCTGCGACTATGGCCTCTCCTTCCCTTCATCATCTCCAAGAATCCCCTAGAATCCCCTAGGATCTGGTTTCTACTACCTCCAATGGACACTCAGTCTTTCTCTTATGTGATTCTCTGCAGACTCGTGAGAGGGTCCAGGATGGCAGAGGAGTAGGAGACTTAAATTTCGTTTGGTCCCAGGAAGCCAGCTAGACAGACATCAAACCGTTCTGAACACCTACGAACTCAACTGGAGAATGAAGAAAACAGCAACTCTGTCAACAGAAAATCGACCATTTGCTGCAAGGTAGGAGGTCGGGAGAAGTGAATCTGAGGCAACAAACAGGAAGATTCTCTGAAGAGCCGGAAGACAATGACAACTCTGTCACTCAGGAAGCCTCTCTTTTGGTCTCTCTGCTTCCCCCCTGCACTTCCTCTGTAGTCTGGTTTGCTGATTTCTCTCCCTTTGCTTACCACCTATAAATGATGATGGTTCCCCCGAGTTCCATCATCAGAGCCTTTCTTCTTGGAATGGACTTTGAGTAATTTCATTCACATCCACACACACACACACCAGTGAGACTAAGATACAGATGTACAGCCTCTATTTCTTTCACCCCAAATGCTTACTATTTTTAACTAGCAGTCACAAAAATCTTCTTAATCACACGACATTCAAAACTTGATGAACTATTTCATGCCACTGCTGCCCTGCTGTACTACTGGCTCCTCCACGTGTCTTCAGCATGATAGTGAGTCCTGCCACCATCCCAGTATGTCAAACGCATCTCCTACCCTCTCCTCTAATTCTGCTGAAGTAACCCTGACTGATTTCCTAATCGTAGTTTTCCCTTTCAGTAAACCTCCAGGACACCAGGGAGTTATGTTTCTAAAATAATTTAAGTAATTCTGCTCAGGACAGTGGGACAAATTCATGCAGAAACTCCCTTCTCCCAGATCTCACCTGCAAATACCTAACAGTGATAGATAAAATCAATTTTTACAAAAATCTCAAGACTGAACCCTTTAAAAGGAAGACAACATAAGATGTTAAGGATGCAAAACATAAGGGACAGTGATGGCTGAAATCAAAAGTCTTATGTGCTCTTGGATCACAAACCAGCTGTGTCAGAAAAAAAAGGTTTTTGTAACCATGTGAGGTCATAGATGTAATTAGACTTACTGTGGTGATCATTCTGCAATATATACTTATAACAAACCATTTTGTTGCATGCCTGAAACTAATACAATGTTATATGTCATCTATATCTCAATTAAAAGAAGAAACAATCTGCCAGGTGGAGATTACATTCTGATGTGGAAACAGGAACAGAAAACACATACTAGGCAAGAAATTAATTAAAATCAGTCTTTCCATGTGAGATGAGCCACTGAAACAGCCCTCTTCCTCCCCCTCAAAAATGCTTAAAAAATACTGTGACTACTGTTTATGGAACTGCCTGCAAGGGTCACAAGAAAGAACACAGATAACTCCAAAACCAAAAATAAAGCTAAGCAAAGTCAGCTAGGAAAAGGGGTCGATAAAGTCTTGGCAGGACAGAAGGCATGAACTACTAAGATTAGCACCTGGTTTTGAACTGGGGCCGGGAGTGGGGTGGTACCTGCCAAGCCATGGGGAAGAAGAAGGTGGAGTAGATAAAAACAAAAATAACAAAACAACAAACCTGCATGCACAATGACTGTGCAAATTAAAATTTCAAAGCATATAAAATAGCAGAGAATGAGAGACTATTCTCCCAGAAAAGTAGAAATGACAGAGCTATAGAAAAGAACTTTGAAATTAGTACATGTACTATGCTTTCAAGAGAGTAAAGAAAAGTTACATCCATTATTTAAAAAATCAGGTGATTAAAATAATCAAGACTCATAGCTATAAACAAGTTTAGAAGAGAACAGGAAAACAAATTCTGAATCCTGGAAATACGCAGTTTTGGGAATAAAAATCAGGCAGCACTGAGGAATTCACCTAGAACTTGGCATGGAAAAACACAGAGATAAAAATATCAAGAGAAGATAGTTATCAAAAAACAAAACAAAACAAAAAACAAACATGAAAAAAAATAAAATCTGATCTCTATCCCTTAAGCTAACAAAGCCACATTGGGAAACTCCTAATAAATGCCATCACAGCAGTGGTTCAGCGGGGATCGCCATCCATAAATAAGAGATCCTCCAACATTAAGTGGCTCTAGGAAAGAAAGTGACCCTCAACATTATGGGAAGAGATACAGAAAATTCTCTCTATCCAAGGTTCTCAATGACGAATGCATTTGCCATCCAGTACAGTGAAGGCGTCTTGGTGGCCAAGTTTCACAACCTGAAGATATGTAATAGGGATAGAAGTGAGGTGAGATAGGGCAACTATTAGCAGTAGGCAAACAACATAAGTTGCTTTTGGCCAGGAATGAGAAAGAGTCAAAGAAACTCTGATACAGGATAACCCTCCTTACAAGTCCAAAAAGCATGGAGTGGTGATGGGGAGCTACTGGCAACATAAATACAACACCCATTTAGATACACAGTTCATAAATAGAAGAGAGATTTGGTTAGACGGTCACTCTCACTAGAGACATACTCAAAAGTTCATCATTCTGACAACCCATGGAACTGGAAATATTCAGCAGCACACGCTTTCCAAATTCCTGCATTTTTCTGTGCAAGGATAACCACATTAAGGTATAGCAAAAGTTTTGATATCTGTGATAGATTACCAGCAGCTCTCACCCAATTCAAAAGAAAATTTAAAAATCAATGGGCAAGCATAGATCTGGCAATACATCTCAATATAGTGATTTCCACTGGGAAAATGACTAACAGGACAGTTCCAATCACACGTGAAAGCATAACTGACCAAAATCTACGTCAGTGTTTTTCGTACTTGAATGTGGGGTCTTGTTAAAATGCAGATCTTGATTCCCTATGTCCTGGATGAGGTCCTTGATCTCTAACAAGCATATAGGTAATGCTGGTGCTTCTGACCAAACTATGACAGCTAGAATACCAAGAGCACAATACCAAAGATCATCAAGTCTGGATCTCCTGTCATAAGCTTCCTGGGTTACCAGTGTGGGCAATGAAGTCCCATGAAACCACAAGGAACATGGGGGAATTCACTATCCCGAGATAGTACCTTTATTATCCCAAGTCAGCCACCATAACGAGTCTAAGGTGGCACTAGGGTATACTGAAACTACTTAACAACTATTAAGGAAGCTCTGAAAAACAGGACCTATGTCAGATCATGGCCAGTGCTCCAGGCACCACAGCTGGCCACTAAGGCTGGCCTGAATTGTTCCTCAGGCAGAGAGAACATCAACAGAGCACAAGCTTCCATCCAAGACTAATAAAATGATAATTATTAAGAACGCAATACTACAAGGAGAATAGAAGAACTAGTAGCAGAAAAGAAATTTCAAAAAATTATTAAAAAAGAGAAGAACAAAGAAACCAACTGTCTCACAGAACATAGAGCCTTCAGGTTTCAAGTGAGCAGACAAGCAAAAACAAGCAGATTCTATCTTATAGACTGTTCCATAAAGAAACCGAATAAGGATAATCTGTCAAGAACCAATGACAATCATCTAACTTTGCGCTAGGAAGAGAAAAGAAAAAGGAAGGAAAGGAGGGGAGCGGGGAGAGATGAATTTCCTGAGAACTGGAGCAGTGAGTATGCTCCAGTGCAGTGTGCTAAGCCCCCACCCCATGATGGCACTCGTGACTCCCCCAGACTCTGGGAACAGGACCAGGATCTTGATTAATACTCAACTGAAGCCTGACACCCAATAAGCCCAGCCACAAACACTAAGTTCCCAATTAGACTTTTTATTCACAAAAAAAAAAAAAAAATGGCTTGGAGGAAAAAGACCCGAAAAGCAAAACAAAACCGACCTCCTCCTAAAAAAGAGATAATTTAAGGAACAAATAATTTAAAAATAGAAATAAAACTTAGTATCTCTAAAGAGAGTCAAGATTTTGTATCCATAAAACAACAATATGAAGTTGTAAAAAAGCAGTAAAATTTGAAAACACTCTTGGAGGGCACCTGGGTGGCTCAGTTGGTTGAGCATCTAACTCTTGATTTCAGCCAGGGTCATGATCTCAGGGTCGTGGGGTCAAGCTCTGCATTAGGCTCTGTGCTGGGCATAGAGCCTGCTTGGGACTCTTTTTCTCTCCCTCTGCCCCTCCCCACCCTCATTCCCTCTGTCTCTTTCTCTCTAGAAAAATAAAAAATAAAAAATAAATACTCTTGGAAATGAAACATAAAATGTTCAAAAAAATCCAGAAGGGATAAAACAGAGTGTGACATCTCCAAAAACTTATAGAAAAAGGAAAAGATACAAAACTTAAGAAAAACAGGAAGAGAAAAATAACAGAAGATCCTAAATCAATGATAAAGAGTTTCATTAAAAAAGAGAAAAGTGATCAAAGTTATGACAGATAAGAGTATATAACCCAGACCTGAAAAAGAAATGAATTTTCAAATTCAAAAGGTCTCACAAGTGCTCAGCATAATAAGCAAATGAATAATAAAAGACATGCATCTTGAGACATTCTTGGAACAGAGACCAAGGAAAGATCCTAAGAACGTTCAGAAAGAAAAATACAGAAATAAAGAAAGAACTAGAATGCATTCATTTTCCCATCAACAACAATGGATGGTCAAAGGTACTCAATGTCTTCAAAGTTCTGAAAAATTATCTTCAATCTAGAATTCGAGATCTACCAGACTAGAGAGAAAGTCAACAAGAGAAAGTATAAAATAAAGGCATTCTCATACATAAAAGTCTACCTCTCATGTCCCCTTTCTGTGGGACAGAGTTTAGTTAACTAAAGATGTATATGAGAAAAATGAGAATGAATACTTCTCAGGAAGACATGGGATATATGAAATAATGTAAACAAATAGTATTCCTTGGAAAAAAATTCCAGGATGGGAGCTGTATAAAACACCTGGCATGTAATCAGTTCGACTAAGAAATTAGGTTCTAAATCTAATGCTTTTTAAAAATGGAATAGAATAAATTACCAGCTACAGCTACCAGAGTAAGTAGAAGAGCTGGATTTAACTGTCGACATGATGAAGAAAATTTCTTCAACTTAAGAAAGGGAAAAAACAAACAAACAAACAAAACCCAAACTTTGGAAAGTCCAGAAAAAGCAAAAACTCTCTAAGATAGTTCATATATAAAGCAAATTTTGAGCAAGTGACAGGAGAACAAGAAAGGAGATTCCACTTAATTGCAACAATAGCAATAGTCTCATTTGTATAAAATGGACACATAACATGGATTCTTAGGAAATGTAATCCCAGTACAATACTTGGCTTTGCACTGAAATTTATTTGTAGACATGCAGTATTCTCCAAATAAATTTTCAACTTTTGCTGTCAATTTTCAAACAAAAGATGGAGATTTAAAATTGGCTGCAAAAGAAAACAAGTCACTAAGCTTGATAATATAAAAGTAGGGCTGACATGATATAGAAGTAAGACTGGGAGTGTTCTTAATTCATAATCTCGTCCAGCATTCCAGGAATTCAAGAAGCACTGTCTGAAGCTGAGAGATCAAGAGAAGGAAGCTGGAGTACATATTTAGAATTGTTAAGGGAAAACAAAAGTAAGAGAGAGCTCAACTCTTCTTTTTCTTTTTAACAGATTTGTGTATTTGCGTGAGCGTGCGCGAGAGTGGGGGAGGAGCAGAGGAAGGGAGAATCTCAAGCAGACTCCCTGCTAAGTACGGAGCCCAACGCGGGGCTCCATCTCATGACCGTGAGATCACGACCTCAGCTGAAATTAAGAGTTGGATGCTTAACCAACTGAGACACTCAGGTGCCCCAACTCTTCTTCTTTCACGGCAAAAAGTAAATGGATAATAAGATCCTTTACTGAAAAGCATTATTAAAAAAAAAAAAATGTAACTATAACGTTCAAATTAAAAAAAAAAAAACAGGAAGTAGGGCTAGCGAGAGAGGGTTAATATAAGTTGTAAATGTATTTTCTTTTTTTACCCTATACATACATCTAATTAAAATGTTACAAGAAAAACTTCTTGCCAACCCAAACCCCAAAAGAAAAATAATTTGACAGTTTCAGTGGTAAACCAGAATTATTCAAGAACACTTTGTGGCATACCTGAGATTCTTTAGCATGGTACTGAAAGGGCTCCATACTGCCCATAACGCCAGTCCCCAGAACAGACATAAGAGCCATCTTATGATCAGATACTCTATTTTTCTGCCAAATAACTGCCTAGGGACAAAAAGACACAATTTTTAACACAATTTAGATTTACTAAACGCAAATGCTTACCTCATTTATCTCCGTATTTAGCATTCATCCCCAGCTTATAATTTCAGTATCATTTAGAAGAGATGCACAGGCTCCAAAGTCAGAACTCTGGTTGTGAATTTTAGTAACTGTATATGTTATGGCATAAAATCTATTTAACTTCCCCTAACCTCAGTTTTCTCCTCTCTACAAAATGACTCCCAGAGTTGATGAAAGATGAAAATAAACAATGTAGGGAAGTATACGAGGCAGTGCCTGATCCTAACCTTTAGAGTATATACTTTACAGTACATTTAAATGAAACTGTTATTCTCAGAAAGGTATCACTATTTTATTGAGGATGGAAAACTAAGCTGCAAGATTTCTGTAAATAGTCAAAATGGTATAAAAACTTGGGATAATGCATGCTCTTTAAAATTATCATTGCAATTACCTTGTATATACAGGCCACTTAAAAAAGCTAACTGAATCTCACCGACATAAAAAGCTGAATAATGAGCTTGGATTTTTCTCACTGGAAATATGTAGTAGGGTAGTTTAAGAGAATCATGGTCCAGAGAGACTGGACCAAAGTCTGTGAAGAACACCATCAGATATAATATATTGCAATTTGTTCAGTTAACAAGATCCCGTGATAGTAAATCTCCTGAGAAACAATCAATACAGGCATAATTTGTTCGTTAACAAACATTCACCTGGCACCTCCCAAATCCTTACAACGATGTGTAAAGGACCTAGGAGAAAACATCAGCATTCAAGGGACTAGCAGAGGAAGAAGAGACTGAAAAGGAGCAGTGTCGATGCAGAGGGAGGCCGAACTACAGGACAGTACGGTACACAGAACAAGATAATTTTGTAAGAAGCAGTCACAGAAGACCAATGTCAAGAAACAAAGATATGAACAGAGTTGAGGCTACAGGCTTTAACAATCAGAAGAGTGTGGCAGTTCTAGGGAAGGAGAATAAACGAAGCCAAATCTCAATGACGTACAGTGATTATGGGGAGAACGTAAAAAATGTGAACCTAGGGGTGCCTGCGTGGCTCAGTGGGTGAAGCCTCTGCTTTTGGCTTAGGTCACGATCCCAAGTCCAGGGATCGAGCCCTACATTGGGCTCTCTGTCCAGCAGGGAGCTTGCTTCCCCCTCTCTCTCTGCCTACCTCTCTGCCTACTTATGATCTCTCTGTCAAATAAATAAAATAAATCTTTTTAAAAAATGTGAAACTAGACAGCATTTCAGAAAGTTTCACTGTAAACTGAAAGCAGACAGAGCAATAACTAGAGGCAGGTGTGGATCAAGGGTGGGTCTTAATATAACACACCCGAACTGGAAGCAGTAAAGAAATAATGGGTGTATAAACAAGTAGGTTTGTAGATTCAATGGCTAGAGGTTAAGAAGTTCCTTATAATTATCCCCTGTAACGTAGAAAAGTTACATTTGTTGTGAGTGAAAAAACTGTGACCTAAATATCTGATTGTAGAAGGGAGAGAAAGAGAGAGAGAGAGAGAGACAGTGAGACTCTGACAAGACCAAACTAGATCAAAGGATTCGGACCAAATGAGCTCCTTAATATGAACAGAAACCTACAAAGGCAATCTGAAGTACTGAGAATATTATATATAATAAAACGAAAAGTGAAGTAAATGGATTCAGTGTTGCCCTCTAACTGGCATGCTGGGGAATAGCAGTGAAGGAAAGTGCCCCTCTGGACATGGCAATTAGCACTGACCCTGCATGTTGATGTGTTAAGACTTTTAGAATCTTAAAGACAAACCTGCTTAGGAAAGCAGAGGTACTGTAACAACTACTCAACTACTCAACAACTACTCAACAATAAATAACCTGAAATTCAGTGTAACAGGAAACCTTTTACCTATTTCCAGAGTTTTATTAACACTAATCACATAGGACTTATGATTTATGAAGAACTTACTTGGCACTACTATTCTAGAAACCACTGTTAATTTTCACAACTTTTTCACATAGGTATTATTATCTCATTATGCAGAGGCAGGCAATGAACCTCAGACTGACTGATTTATCCAAAGAAACTTAGATAGTAGGTCATGGAGCCATAATTTATACCCATCTTTTTGGCTACAAACTTACTATTTTTACTCTGCTAACATCTCTCCCCCCTCTAGTCAAAGACAGTAATAAGTTAGAGCCAACATCAGACCCTAACTTGGAATTCTCAAAGACAAATGCATATTCATGTATGATTACCCTCCACATCCATGTGGTATACTCTCTACTCTCCAATTAACTTGAGGGTATTAGTGTGTTCTCAAACTAAAATTATTTTTAATCTATTCACTTAAAAATAAATAAATAATTGGGGTCCCCAAATCAAAGAAACCACACCAGAATAATGGAAGTCCAAAAAGACTGAGAACTACTATCCCAGCATCCTAAAATCAGAATATTTTTGAATGCAGTTGTCAGTACTAATACAGATATTATAATACAGATCCTTATACCTAAGAATTTCTAAATTTCTAAATTTCCAGTTATTTTCATTCATTAACATTCACAGAAATAGAGATGTGAAGTAATTAGGCTCAAAGTGCACACAGCAAAATGACAGAATTAGGAAAATAATTCAGGTATTGCGCCATCCTAAATTTCACCTTTCCACTATTATGTATTGCTTTCAAAGTGATCTTAATTAGAAAAACATAAAGTACATGAAGAAACCAAAGTATAAAAATAAATTATAAACAATTAAAAAACTGAGGTATAGGTTCTATGTGTGTATTTCTCTCTCTCTCTTTTTTTTTTTTTTTTTGAGGATTTATTTATTCATTAAAGACAGGCATCACGGAGAATGAGTGGTAAGAGAGGCAGGAGGGAGAATCCCAAGCTGATTCCATGCTGAGCACGGAGCCCAACAAAGGCCTCCATCTCATGACCCTGAGATCATGACCTGAGCCAAAACCAGTAACTGGATGCTTAACTGACTATGCCATCCAGGTGCCCCCAATGTGTATATTTCTAAACAAAAATTATGTCTTGGTAACTACATTTATACTTACAGGACAATATACTAGACTATTTAAAATTGGAACTGCTTCAGGAAATATGAGATGTAGAGTCACAAATATATATATATATATTTTTTAAACTTCTCCAAAGAGGGACAGGTCTTTTATTTATTTATTTATTTATTTATTTTTAAGATTTTATTTATTTATTTGACAGACAGGCAGGCAGAGAGAGAGAGAGGAGGAAGCAGACTCCCCGCTGAGCAGAGAGCCCAATGCGGGGCTCGATCCCAGGATCCTGGGATCATGACCTGAGCCGAAGGCAGAGGCTTTAACCCACTGAGCCACCCAGGCGCCCCCACAAATATATTTTTAATCTTCAATTTTATCACATATAATCTATAAATACTTTAGCTAAATTAAAATTTTTGGAGGAGCTCATTTCAAAATTTTTTTGAAGATTTATTCATTTTGAGAGAGAGGCAGAAAGAGAGCACATGGGGGCAGGGCATGGAGAGAGACTCTTAAGCCGACTCTGCGCTGAGGCCAGGGGGCCAGAACGAGCACTCAATCCCATGACCCTAAGATCACAACCCAAGCTGAAACCAAGAGCTGGAGGCTTAAGCGACTGCACCACCCAGGTATCCCACTCATTTTGAACTTATTCAGCAAGTATTTATTGAGCATCTACTTCACATCAGATTCCATGCTAAAAGCTGGGAAATTAAAGATAAAAGGAAGCTAAAAATATAAAAGGAAAATAAGATATTAAAATAATTATAATGCATTATAAAAACTGCTATTATGAAACACAGCAGACACACTGTAGTAGAAACCTAAGTCTACTTCACAGAGCAACTGTAGGTGCAGAGAAATCTGCAAGGAGTCTATCACCCATGACTCATGGGATAGACACTGCTGACAGATAGAAGGGCACATGCAAAGGCATGGAAGCACATAGAATATGGGTTGCTGGAGATGAAGCTGGACAGGAGCAAGATCATAAAAGACTGACCATATCACACAAAGAAGTTTAGTTTATCTTATATGCAATGCAGAGTCCCTGGAGAAAGATATCTAACTGGGAAAATGCTTGATCAGACATGGATGTTAGAAAGAGATCTCTGGACTTTAAGGACATTATGTTAAGTGAGAGGAGTCAGATACAAAAAGACAAATACTGTACGATATTGTTCATATGTGGAATCTAAAACCAAACTCAAAGAAAGCAGAGAATAAAATGATAGTTACAAGGGAATAGAAGGTGGGGAGATAGGACAGATGTTGTTTAAAGGTACAAACTTGCAACAAGTAGTAATTAAGTCTAGAGATCTAATGCACAATATAGCAAATATTAACAACACTGCCCTATAATAATCATCAAACTTGCTAAAAGACTGAACCCTAATTATCCCAATCACTAAAATTAAATGATAATTATGTAATATGATAGAGATGCTAATTATTGCTACAATGGCAATCATATTACAATATATAAATGTATCAAATTAATATGTAATATACCTTAAATTTACATAATGTTGTATTGTGAACTATATTTCTATAAAAAAGATCTTTTGTAAGAATGATTTAGTGAGAACTGAAACTAAAGCAATATAAGTTTTTAAAAATGTGATTGAATTTATCCAGCTCAGAGATTCTCACTTTTCCTGAGGACATGCTAAAATGAATAAGTTCACATTCACAAAATATTTTTGTGTATAATTCCTGGCACACTAGTTATAATACTACTACTTTTTCTTATACGTACAAAAAAACAAAGTGGAATGCAAGCCACTGTGACAATTATAGGATTATTCTTCTAATTTTTCTTTTAAGGTAAAACATTTGCATACATTGGTACTTTACTAATATTAACACTATGGCTGAGGGGTGCTTGGGTGGGTGGCACAGTTGGTTGTCTGACTCTTGGTTTTGGCTCAGGTCATGATCTCAGGGTCATAAGACTGAGCCCCACATTGCACTCTGCGTTCAGCATGGAGTGTCTGCTTAACACTCTCTCTCTCCTTCTGTCCCTCCCCACGATCAAATACATACATACATACATACATACATACATACATCCTGTGGCTAAGAGTCACTGGACTAGGTAACAACTAAGCATATTGCTAAGAGGGAAAGAGGGCACAGTGATCAACCAAAGAATAGGAAACAGACTTGATGTGACTTGGTGATGGCATGTAGAGAGGAAGAAAAGAACAATCGGGAATGTGACTGAGTCCCTCGTATCAAGAACAGTGTCAGGTATCCAAAAGGGCACAATAAACAATTTGCTGAAGGAATGAACATTTGTAGAATACATTTTTCTAGGGAAAAGTAACCCCAGTAGAGTTGAAAACTACCTCTTTATTTTTAAAAATTAAGACTGCTGGTTGTCACACCACTACATGGGTTAGAAATTATAATCTTTTTCTACTCCTTTACTTTAGGAAATCCAAAGTAGCCTTCATTTTTCTTTCATTTCTTAAATATTACAGTCTTATTGAGATATTAATTCATAAACCACACAATTTGCCCATTTTAAGTATATAAGTCAATGTTGTTTAGTATATATTCACAGGGTGATGCAACCGTTACAACTAATTATAAAAGCATTTTATCATTCTAAAGAGAAACCCTGTACGTGTTAGCAATCACTCTCCATTCCCTGCCTTCATCTAAGGCAATTACTAATTTACTTTCTGTCTTGATAAATTTGCCTACTTTATGTATTTCATATAAATGGAATTATACAATACATAGTCTTTTTTGAGTGGCTTCTTTCGCCTAATGTAACGTTTTCAAGGCTCATCCGTGTTATACCAGCACCTTGTTCCTTTTTAACAGCTAACTAATATTCCATTATATTGATACACTTTTGAATTATCCTTTCATTGGAAGATGTACATTTGGGTTATTTCCACTTTTTGGCTATTATGAATGATATTACTATCAACATTCATATGCAAATTTGGTGTGCAATATGTTTCCACTTCTCTTGCTTAATATTATTATTAATATTATTATACTGCTGGGTAATATGGTAATTCTTTTTTTTTTTTTTTTGAGGAGCTGTCAGACTGTAATCTTTGTAATTCTTAATGTGTATGTTTGTATGTGTGTGCACATGAATGTAAAAAGACAAAGAAGTGCTGGCTTCTCATATTATAGCTGTTATTTTAAGCCAGCTAGTAGTCGGTGTTTTAAGGAACAATATTCAAAAATAATACCAAGCAGGTAAGGTTCTAAACAATCTGCTGTATGGGAAGTATCCTTGTTTCATACTTATCATATCACAACTTCCTTTAAACAAGGACCAGCTGAGAAATAACAATTTATTCATGAAAAGTTTATCTCTTTAGAGCTATGCTACATCTCTGATACATACATGTAAATATATTTAAAGTAAGTAGTCAAGAAAACTAATGTTTTAAAATTCCAAAATTTCTTGCGTTGATACAGATATAAAGCCTGAGTTAGTTCTAATGTAAACATCATATCAGTTTAGTTTGTATTAGAGTGCCGCCTCAGGTAATGCCTAAATATATACATCTTAGCTGCTGATTAATGCAAAAATGTTGTTTCACTTCCTGACGTGCTGAGTAGCTAGTGCACAGAATTGTAAAAAGATCACTTGAAGAAATGGGTTAGTTCTAAAAAAGCTGTCAAACATGAGAATCATTAAATGTAGAATTTCATTTTTAACTAAATACTGCTAGTAGTTCTAGAACATTATTTCAAAGTAGACAATTACTGGATCAGGTCAAGGTGGGTAATTTAGGAACATTTTCTAAATTAGTTAAAATTGGGACAGCAATAAATGATTATAGAGGTCTGCCAAAAAATGAAATCTTTGCTATTGCTCAGGCAACTAAAATTCATTTTCAAAACAGCACTCATTATTTAAAAATGAATTAAAGGGGCGCCTGGGTGGCTCAGTGGGTTGGCCCTCTGCCTAGCAGGGAGCCTGCTTCCCCTTCTCTCTCTGCCTGCCTCTCTGCCTGCTTGTGATCTCTGTCTGTCAAATAAATAAATAAAATCTTTTAAAAAAATGGATTAAATTTTTTAAAAATATGGTAATTAAAAATTAAGGATCTTTATCTTTTAAAAAACTGAAAATTTTTAAATACCATATTTACTACAGTAAATAGTTTTTAGTGCTTTTTCTACCATTTCTTCAATTCTATATTATCTTCTAAAACAGAGATTTTCTTCCCACTTCCTAAAGTTTTGCCTATATTTTGCTCTAAGGCAGAAAGCTTAACTTGCTAAAAATACACACACATACTCCCATATGTTTTCTATCTGGGTCACACAAAGTTGGAGCATCTGGATGTGCCAAGTAAGAATCTGACTCTAGTCAGTGTGATGACAGTGCAAAAACACCTCAATAAAAAATATATTATTACATGCATATCAAGTAATTGATTGACATTAGCCAAATATATCTTGCCACTCTTCTACTTCATCAACATATACTATTTGAAAGAAATGATTAGATGAGAATACTCAGTATTAAATTAATAAGCCTCAATTGTGAAGGCAATTTGTGATAGCAGGAAAGAGGACATTGCAAACAGATGATATACAATTAACTAAAAAGTGCGGTGCTACTACGACTGCCTGAACAAAGGTGACTTCAATTAAACTTTTCATACAAATTATATGCACAGATATACTATTAAGTTCACATCTGAATTTCTTCAAAAAAGCTTTAACTACTTCCTTTACAATATCATTACTATTATTAAAAGAATATCACATTCTATTAACATAAGCATTCATTTGATTATGAGCTGGTCTTGGGTGGCCACAAGGTAAGTAATCTCTGTACCCCCTCTCCTGAATTTTAAATGTCTATATAAATAAGGCCTTAACTGGATTGCCTCACACAATGTCCAGATGGTCTCAACAACGCTCTCCTCTCTGAAGGCTATGCCCTTGGAACAGCTCGCACTGAGGGAATGGCAGGCAGAGCAGGCACTGGGGGAGAAGGGGAAGGAATGGGAAGGGCGCTCTGAGGAGCTACCAATTGCCCAGGGTTCAGTTCAATGGTCAACTGGTGGTCATATCCTCTTGATTACCCCTGCAACATGAAACTACGTATTTTTTTTCCTTTGGCCACATGGCAAGAAATCCACACACCCATATAAGGTAAACAAGATCCTTTAGAATCTAGACCCAAGCACCTTTCCAGCCTCATTTCCTACCTTCCTACACCAGCTTTCTCGGAGCTCCGAGGAGTCTTTGGCTTTGCATGTGATTTCAAATGCCTGTGCTCAACTAGTCTTTATCAAAAACCAGTTCTAAGGCTACCTCCTCTGAAAATACTTTTTGAACCTGAGAAGCATTTAATAATTACCTCCAGATTAATGCCCCAATACTGTTTACAGAAAACCCTTCAGATCAGCCTTTCTGACAAGCTCTTTCATCTTGGAACTCTGAGGCAATCATTACTTCCACCCATATTTAACTTCACCGAGCAGGTTAGGTGCAAATCAAGCTGCTATTGCTCACAACAATATCTCATTTCAGCTTTTCCTCTCTATTCTCACTGAACAGAATACCTTAACTATTAATTTTGTTTTTCATGAAATTTTTATTTTCCAAACTTGTTTATGCTTCTAAATGAAGCCACTTCAACCATCTCTTCTGAAATCCAACTCCATCCTCCACATAGTTCTCTAGTTGGTTCTGTTTTCGGATCAAGACAAATAATGGATAGAAAATCCAGACAGAAGATTAATAAGGAAATAGAGGACTTGAACAACACTACAGACCAAACAGACCTAAAACAGAACAATCTACTCAACAGCAGCAGAACACGTATTCTTCTCAAACTCACAGATCTTTCTCCAGGATAGACCAAGTGTTAAGACAAAACGAGTCTAACAAATTTAAGCAGAATGAAACATACCGAATTTTTTCTGATCACAATGGAATGAAACTAGAAATTAATAGGAAGAAAAGTGGAAAATTCACAGCATGTAGAAATTAAATAACACATTCTTGATCACCTACTGAATCAAGAAACAAAAAGAATATTAGAAAATACCTTAAAATAAATGAAAACACAATATACCAAAACTTATGGGATGCAGTAGAAGTAGGGCCGTTTATCTATAGCAATAATGCCTACATTAAAAAAGAAAGATGTTAAGCAAACAACCTAACTATATACCTTAAGGAGCTAGAAAAACAACAAATTAAGATTAAAGTTAGTAGAAGGAAGGAAATAAAGATTAGAGCAAAGCAAAGATAAATGAAACAGAAAATAGAAAAACAGGAAAAAAAAACCCTAAGACTTGGTTTTTTCAAAAGAAACAAAATTGATAAACCTTTAGCTAGAATAATGAAAAAAAAAACAACCCCAAATAAAATAAAAAAATGAAGTGATATTACAGCTAATCCCACAGAAATAAAAAGATTATATGAACAATTATATGCCCAAAAAACAGGATAACTGAAGGCTCAATTTCTAGAAACATACAACATACCAAAACTCAATCACGAAGAAAGAAAAAGTCTGAACAGAATTACAACTAGTATAGAGACTGAATCAATAATCAAAAACCCTTCAACAAAAAAATGCCTTGGACCAGATGGCTCACTGGAGAATTCTACCAAACATTTACTTAAGAATTAACACTGATCCTTCCAAACTCGTCCAAAAAACTGGAAGAAGAAATACTTCAAAACTCTTTTTATCAGGCCAGCATTACCCTGATACCAAAGCCAGACAGGAACAGTGGGAGGAAAGAAAGCTACAGGCCAAATCCCTGATGCGTATTAGATACAAAAATCCTCAAGAGAACACTAGAAACTGAATGCAACAATGTATTAAACAGATCATAAACCAATGGGATGTATCTCTAGGGTGCAAGGATGGTTCAACATTTGCATTTCAATTAATGTGATTCACTATATTAACAAAATTAAGGATAAAAGTCACATGATTGTCTCCATGGGTACAGAAAAAGCATCTGATGAAACTTAATACCGTTTTATGATTAAAAACTCAATACACTATGAATAGAAAGAAAATAACATAATAAGAAGCCATCTTTTTGGCTTTTATCTCACTGCAACCATCAAACTCAATGGTAAAAAAAACTAAAACTTTTTTTTTAAGATCAAGACATGGATGCCTAGTCTTGCCACTTCTATTCATCATAAAACTGAAAGTCCTAGCTTAAGCAGTTAGGCAAGAGAAAGAAATAAAAGGCATCCAAATCAGAAAGGAAGAAGTAAAACTGTCCCTGTTTATAGATGATTTGATCCTTCATAGAGAAAATCCTGAAGACTATCAAAAAACTGTTAGAACTTAGAAATTCAGTAAAGTTGCAGTATACAAAATCAAGATACAAAAAATAATTATGCTTCTATACACTAACAATGAGCTATCGGGAAAAAAAAAAAGAAAGAAAAATAGTCCCATTTACAATAGCACCAAAAAACAATAAAATACTTAGCAATAAATTTAACTAAAGAGGTGAAAGACTTGTACACTAAAAACTAGGAAACACTGATGAAAGAAATCAAAGATGACAAATGGAAAGGAAACCTGTATTCATAGATCAGAATATTTAATATTGTTAAGATGCCCATATAACCCAAAGCAATCTACAAATTCAATGCAATTCCTACCAAACACCCTAATGACATTCTTTACAGAAATAGAAAAACACAATTCTAAAACTCGTGGACCCAAAAAGGACTACAAAAAGCCAAATCAATCCATAAAAAACAAAACTGGAGGCACCACACCTCCTAGTTTCAAAATACATTACAAAGAATTAACATAAAGATATAAAGGCCAATGGAAAAGAATAGAAGAATTCAAAAATAAATCCATGCATACATGGTCAACTGATGTCTGACAATGGGGTCAAGAATACACAATGGGGAAAGAAGAGTCTGCAACTAAGAGTGCTGGGAAAATGATATCCATAGACAAAAGAATGAAACTGGACCCTTATCTTACATCATACACAGACATCAATTTAAAAGGGATTAAAGCAATGAATACTGTTACGCTGAAAAGAAATAAAAAATTTTTTAAAAATGAAATAGAAAATGAAAAAAATAAATAAAAGGGATTAAAGATTTAAATATAAGACCTAAAATTGTAAAACCCCTAAAAGGGAAGACAAAATATTCCTGACACTGATCTTGGCAATGATTTCTTTAATATCACACCAAAAGCATAGGCAACAATAGGAAAGCAGACAAAGGGACTACAACAAACTAAAATGCTTCTGTACAGCTAAGGACGCTATCAACAGAATGAAAAGGCAACCCACGGGATGGCAGAAAACAAGTACAAAGCATTCATCTGATGGTTAATTTCAAAGTATACAGGCATTCCTAAAACTCACTATTAGAAACACTAGTAACACAAATAAAAAATGGGCTAAGAGCTTGATAGACATTTCTCCAAAGAAGAAAATACAAATGGCAAACAGGTGAGTGAAAAAATGCTCAGTTTCACTCATCATCAGGTAAACGCATATCAAAAACACACTGAAAAAAAAAAAAAAAGAAAAAGAAAGAAAAAAGAGGGAAAAAAAAAAAAACCCACACTGAAATACCAGCTCGCACTTGTCAGGATGGCTATTATCAAAAAAAGAAAAGACAAATATCAGGGAAGATGTGGAGAAATTGGAATGCAAATATACAGAAACAGTAGAGCGATAACTCAAAATATTAAAAATAAAGCTACCATATAATCTAGCAATCCAATCTCATGCCAAAATATTTATTCGAAGGAACTAAAAGGAGGCTCTGAAAGAGATACTAGTATCAGCACTCCCATGTTCACTGCAGCACTATTTACAACAGCCAAGACGTGGGAACAACGAAATGTCCACTGATGGATCAATGGTCAAAGAAACTAGTATATACAGTTGTATATACTAGTATATGCCAGTAGTATATGTATATACTAGTATATGACAGACTATGGTTCCCCCTTAAGAAGAAATTCTCCCACATATGACAACATGGATGAGTCTTAAGGATACTACGCCAAGTGAAATAAGCCAGTCACAGAAAGACAAATACTACATGATTTCATTTATGGGAGGTATTTAAAATCGTTAAACTCAAAGAATCAAAAATTGGAGTGGTAGTTATCGAGAGGATGGGGGAGGGGGAAATAGGAAGTTACTAATGAACGGGCATCAAATTTCAGTTAAGTGCAATGAAGAAGTTCTAGAGATCTGCTGTGTAACATCGCACCACTAGTCAACAATACTGCACTGTACACTCAAAATTAAGGCAGCTCTCATGTTAAGTGTTCTCAACAAAATAATGGTTAGAAAGACACAAAGAAAGAAAGAAAGAAAGAGAAAAAGATCAAATCCTCGGATTCTGACCTTCCAACACTCCCATCAGCTAGCTTCCCGGTATTTTCCCAACGGTATTTCTCTTTCCATGCATCCTGTATTACTCAGATAGATGTCCCAATAATAACATTATTTTTCCGATTTTGCGCCTGCTTTTAAAAAACAGTTAAGTTTTAAGGCTAACAAGTAATATCCAGCCTAGACATGATTAGCTTTTCTTTCTTGTCTAGTTAACAAAACCTCTACGATGAGGTATCAATAACTTCACTTTAAAACTTCCCTTTTTGTTTGACTATATTAGCTTTTTAGAGTGAAATCAAAATTATGTCAGAACAATACACATGAAGGTAACTACATTTTATTAAAAGTGAAAGTCAGGGGGCGCCTGGGTAGCTCAGTCAGTTAAGTGTCCACCTTCAGCTTAGTCATGATCCCAGGCTCCTGGAACAGAGCCCTACATCAGGCTCCCCCTGCTCAGTGGAGAGTCTGCTTCTCCCTTTCCCTCTGCCTGCCTGCACTTCCCCCTGCTTGTGCTCGCTCTCTGTCAAATAAATAAGATCTTTAAAAAAATAAACAAAACTGCAAGTCAGACGCATCCATCCAGGGATATAAAGGGGGTGGTGCCTTACCATTTTTCTAGGCACGTAAATTAAATAAATCGGACATTCTCAAATCTTTTCTATTCATTTTCCATATGCAGTCAGCCAACCAGTCTCATTGATTCTTCCTCGTAATAGCTATCACAGACACCCTTTGCTTCCTATGTCCAATATATTTATCCTGATTCAGGCCCATAATGCCTGGATTTCTGTTATAGCTTAACGCTGTAACACTCATTGCTTAAAGCCTCCTATAATTCCTCCCTGAACACTACTGCCAGAGTTAACACCTTGACCAAGTCAGTTCTCTACTCCTGATCTTCTATTAAAAAAAAAAAAAAAAGAAAAGAAAAGAAAAAAGATTTGGCTTAGCAACAAGACCCTTTATAATCTAGCCTCAAACTGTCTTTCTCTATCTTCCTCTACTCCTTTATACAAAATACCTGACTCACTTAAATTGACTTAATTGCCTCTAAATGTGCTCTGCACTTACCTGCCTATACCTTTTATGTTCACACTATTTCTCTACCTAGAATGAATGTGATCCTTTTATCCACATTAACAAATTCTATAATATATTAGCAAATACTGTAACAGAATACCCCTATGGCTCACCTACCCTGGAGAGGGGGAGTGTCCTAGATGAGATCACTTTTCCAGGTTCTGAGTCTATTCCACTGAATCAATAACACTTACCTTTGCCTAGTGACCAAAATCAGCTCTCTCCCTTCGGAGACCTTCTAGAAGTATCCAGAAGGAAAAGGAAGTGTCTCAGGTCTAAGAGCTGGTTATTTGTTATTATGCCACTTCTCTACTCCAGTTGCTGTCTTTAACCCTTGGTGACCATATCTGCCAATATCTTAAGTGCTTAAATACCTCTGTTCGCAAGCTGGAATGCACTAGGGCCGCACATGTGATGGAGCCCTCCTGGCCTCCATGCTCGGAACCCTGGATTATAGTCATACACCACATGTTTTCTGAGCATCTGTACAAAAGACTACTGCAGGTTCTAGGAAGACAACAGTGAAACAATAGAAAAACACCTTTACCCTCATGTAAATTATATTCTAGAGAACAGAAAGGCAGTAAATCAAGATAAGTATTATAATATATAACATATTAGATGGTCATGAGCTTTAAGAAGAAAACTAGAGCAGAAAATGTGTGTGGGGTAAGGGAAATGGTTGCGATTTTAGGGTGGTTAAAGAAAGCCTGAGAAGTTTTAAAAGATGAGACTGCACCACATACACAGAAAAGTGTTCTAGGCAAAGAAACTATAAATACAAAGGTCCTGGGTTGAAAGTATGACTGGCAAGGTCAAGGAAATACAAGGAGGCTAGTTCAGCTGAGGCAAAGGGAGTGAAAGAAACAAAGAAAGGAGATTAGATACGATGATGGGTCTGATCATCTATAACAGAGATAGGCAAACTACAGCACGAGGGCTGAATTGCCTTGACATTTTTTTTTTTTTTCAGTTTTACTGCCTACGGTCGCTTTCATGCTACTTCAGCAGAGCTGAATATTTGTAAAAGACTGTATAGCCCACAAACCCCAAAATATTTATTATATGGCTTTTTTTTCATAAAGAATGTTCTCTGACCCCAATATAGAATTCATAGGCCATTTATAAAGGCTTTGACGTTACTGAGATGGAAACTTATTAAAGAGGAGTTGTATGATCTGACTTACATTTTTAAGGGTCACTCAAGCTGTTGGGCTGGAAACAGACTGAAGACAGCAAGGAAAGAAATGGGGAGACCGAATCACGATGCTATTACAAAACACCAAGTGAGAGCTGATGGCAGCTTGGAACATGGTGGTAGTCACAGATATAGTGCAATCTAGTTAGATTCTACATATATTTTTTTACATATATTTTGAAGGTAGACCTACAGAATTTACTCTGTGGCAAATGCTAATAAGTAAGACAAGGAGTGAGAAGTGACCACTGGATTTAGCAATTCAGAGGTCAATGGAAACCCTGACAAGGGAGTGATAGAGGAAGCCTGAGAGAAAGTGGACTCAAGAGAGAATGGGAGGACAGTAACTGACAGTAACTGAGACAATGAATAAAGACAACTATTTCAGGAAGTTTGCCCCAGTGAAGAGACTGGCTTTTCCTGGGAACACGGGGAGTGGCACATTCACAGTGATGAAGGGAAGGTGGAATCTATGAGCACAACTGCAGGTAGGTGGGTGCTTTGTAGAAGTTCTCTTTTTATTGCTCCAATTTTCTCACTAAAATAGGATGCAGATCAGATGACAGCGAAGACAGAGAAGGTGTTGGCTGTCTGAGGAGAGAAAAGATGAAAGAGCCATTTGGGGCCTCGCCATTCAATGCGTGCTTCACAATCCAGCAGCAACCACATCAACTGGAGACTTGTTGGATGCAGAAGCTCAGGTTCTCCCTAACCCACTGATAAGAATCTGCATTCTACCAAGATCCCAAGTGATCTGCACGCACACTAGTCTGTCTAAAGCACTGATATAGGAGACCAGGAGAGTAAATGCCCGAGAGAAACACAGTGTAATTACCAAGCAGCGATGAATTTAAAGTGGTACTACTTAGGATAGGTGTGTTTTCTTCCAGCACATTCAGCTTGGTTCAAGCACCAAGAAGACAAGAAGATGGCTTTAACCAGGATTCGGTTAGTCAAGCAAGTACAGTTCAAGGAGAGAAAAGCAATGGTAATTATTGACCTTATAATTTAAGAAGAAAACTGAAAACATCAAAGGCAAGAAACTGCTAAAGATAGTAGGCTCAATGGATACAGGTCCAGTAGAGTCTGAAGACTGCTAGAGGGAGTAAGCTGGAGAGACAGAGGGTGATGGTGAGACAGTGAAACAGTGAACACTGAAATTATGGAGGACGTGAAGTTTTGGGCTATGACAAGGTCTATGATAGAGTCAGTCACTGGAATTTATGGCTGAGGTAAGGTGGAAAAAAAAAAACACTGGAGAAAAGGTAAAAGATTTGAGAAGCTAGAAAGGACTGTGTGGACACTGAAATCACCAGAGTGATAATGATCACGGAATTTAAAGATCTGAAATTCAAATGTGAATGAGATTTTTGGGTTGAAGAAAAAAAGGAATGGTCTGGAAGTTGCCATGAGGTATAATGAGGTGAGGAACAGATGAGAGAAATCAGTCACCATTTGAAAGGGCTGTACATGTTCTCAGGAAAAGCCAGATTTCAGAGCAAGAACATCAAAGAAAAGGCTAAGGACACAGGGATTTTACTCATGACTAATCATGAAATGGGGCATTTCAAGACATGGAAATGTGTGAGAGAAAGAGAAAGCAATGGTATGTATGTATGAGAAAAGGAGTCCCGGGCTCTGGGTGGCTCAGCTGATTAAGCATCTGCCTTCAGCTCACTCCGGTCCTCATTCCAGAGTTCTGCAGTCGAGCCTCATGTTAGGGTCCCTGCTCAGCGGGAGTCTGCTTCTGCCTCGGCCTCTGTGCCCCCACCTTCACTCATCTCTCTGTCTTTCTCAATCAAATACATAATAAAATCTTAAAGAGTCCAGAATAATAAGGGTTGAATTGAGAGACTCAGGCGTTCTGGATTAACTGACATAAATGAAAATAAAAACACGAGATCAGGACTGGTAGTCTCAAAGCACTTTGTAGTTGCAAGCCTGACTTTTAAGGGCAAGAGTAGAGAGGTCTTGCCAGGATTGAGAGTTCTGGGAATCCCATCTGATACCTGCAGACAAAAGCATGGAGGAGAGAGGGATGATTTTGTTCTCACAAGTGAAGATGCCCTAATGGTAACTACCAGTGGACATCTACACCCGATTGCTCTAGGCGCTCACCTGCCTCCAATCAATAAAAACCTAAGAAGAAGTTTTCCTTTTTGTATATTAGAATCCTTCCCTCACTCACGGGAATTTTTTCAGAGATTTTGCTGATCTGCTCTTGTCCTACCACCTGTTTTTAGTATAGAACTGAATCCCAACTATAAAGAGGATTTAAGCTTATTTTCATGAAGCTCTTAGGCCTTGGGAATGTTCTTTGAAAAAAGAGACATTTTATCTGTTCAGAGGAAGAGAGAACTTTTGTTTAGGGGGTCAAACCTATCTCCACACATTGATCTACCCCAGCCAAGACATTTGTTGAACATCCACACAAAGATACAGATCAAAACACATCCACCATACACATCCACCATACACAAAGACCAGTGAGAGAGCAGAGAGCCCAGATATGGACCCATAACGCTATGGTCAAATAATCTTTGACAAACCAGGAAAAAATATACAGTGGAAAAACAGTCTTTTCAATAAATGGTGCTGGGAAAACTGGGCAGCTATGTGTGGAAGAATGAAACTCGACCATTCTCTTATACCATAGACAAAGATAAACTCGAAATGCAACAAAGACCTCAACATGAGGCAGGAATCTATCAAAATCCTAGAGGAGAACATAGGCAGTAACCTCTTCAACATCGGCCACAGCAACTTCTTTCGAGATATGTCTCCAAAGACAAAGGAAACAAAAGTGAAAATGAACTCTTGGGACTTCATCAAGATCAAAAGCTTCTGCACAGTAAAGGAAACAGTCAACAAAACAAAGAGGCAACCCACGCAATGGAAGAAGATACTCACAAATGACACTAAAGACAAAGGGCTTATATCCAAGATCTATAAAGAACTCCTCAAACTCAACACCCACAAAACAGATAATCACATCAAAAAATGGGCAGAAGCCATGAACAGACACTTCTCTAAAGAAAACATACAAATGGCTAACAGAGACATGAAAAAATGTTCATCATCATTAGCCATCAGGGAGATTCAAATCAAAACCACACTGAGATACCACCTTACACCAGTTAGAATGGCCAAAATTAACAAGACAGTAAACAAGTGTTAGAGAGGATGTGGAGAAAGGGGAACCCTCTTACACTGTTGGTGGGAATGCAAGTTGGTGCAGCCACTTTGGAAACAGTGTGGAGATTCCTCAAGAAATTAAAAATAGAGCTACCCTATGACCCTGCAATTGCACTACTGAGTGTTCACCCCAAAGATACAGATGTAGTGAAAAGAAGGGCCATCTGTTCCCCAATGTTCATAGCAACAATGGCCATAGTCGCCAAACTGTGGAAAGAACCAAGATGCCCTTCAATGGAAGAATGGATAAAGAAGATATGGTCCGGGCGCCTGGGTGGCTCAGTGGGTTAAGCCGCTGCCTTCGGCTCAGGTCATGGTCTCGGGGTCCTGGGATCGAGTCCCGTGTCGGGCTCTCTGCTCAGCAGGGCGCCTGCTTCTCTCTCTCTCTGCCTGCCTGTCTACTTGTGATCTCTCTGTCAAATAAATAAATAAATAAATCTTTAAAAAAAAAAAAAAAGAAGATATGGTCCATATATGGAATGGAATATTATGCCTCCGTCAGAAAGGACGAATACCCAACTTTTGTATCAACATGGACGGGACTGGAAGAGATTATGCTGAGTGAGATAAGTCAAGCAGAGAGAGTCAATTATCATATGGTTTCACTTACTTGTGGAGCATAAGGAATAACATGGAGGACACTGGGAAATGGAGAAGAGAAGTGAGTTGGGGAAAATCAGAGGGGGAGATGAACCATGAGAGACTATGGACTCTGAGAAATAAACTGAGGGTTTTGGAGGGGAGAGGTGTGGCGAAGGGGTGACCCTGGTGGTGGGTATAATAAAGGGCATGTATTGCATGGAGCACGGGGTGTGGTACATAAACAATGAATCTTGGAACACTGAAAAAAAAATTAAATTAAAAAACAAACAAAAACCCCCCACATCCACCATGAAGTCTTCCTTGATTATTCAAGCCTGATGTAATCTTTCCCTTCTCTTACTTTTCATAGTATTTATCAGTGTCATTCAATAATCAGCAAGTTTTCATTATTCTTTTCATCTGTTTAAATGTTCATACACTTTCACATCTTCCTCACTTATACTGTAAGCTCCTATAACATAATTATTCCAGAGGCCATCACATAACTATTCCATGGCACCTACTCAAAGCTCTGTATCCAGTAGCTGTGGAAAAGCTATAGCAACGGTGAATGAACGTTAAAATAAACTCCAAGAGATCTGAACTTTAGCTCATTTTATGCTACATTAAACATTTAAGTTATTGGGCAATGCACACAAACTCTTGGGATCACATGAAGATAAAATGGAAAGGGATTAGAATAAAAAATACTGTACTTGCTAAAAGGTTTGTGACAAAACAAAAAAAGATTTTCAGTGGTCTTTTCCAGATGTAAAGATCTAGGAATCAAGGAGGTATAAACTCTTATTATTTTGTGATTTGATATGTGAATCACCTCTTTAGAACTTTTAGTAATGGAAATGTGAAACTCCCAATTTTGTCAGAAAGAAATTGAAGTACTCAAGATACAGTAGTCCTCCTTAAAAATCAGGGTTTTAGGGGCACCTGGGTGGCTCAGTTGGTAAAGCATGCAATTCCTCATCTCAGGTTTGTAAGTTTGAGCCCCACATTGCCGGTACAGATTATATAAAAAATAAAACCTTAAAAAAAAAAAAAGGATTTTAGAGTTGAAAAGGGTCTTAGCAATCAACTTTTACAGGCCTAGACTCAGAAAAGCTGGATTTGTGCAGAATTCTCTGGATATTACTGATCAGAAATCTACTATGTTAAAGTAGAGAAATATATTACAATATATAGTAAATACATAAGATGCATTTGATTAGAGGATCTGTAAAGGAATAATTATATACATAGTTCCATTTAACTACATTAATGGAAACAAAACATATTAAATTGAAGGCTCTTAAAGACTATGTCCCTGTCAACTGTTTCTCCCACTGCCCCATCCACGCAGTCTTTATATATTTCCAGACTAGTTCTAATGAAGATGTGTCAGTGACTTACCTGCCAGAAAAAGAAACAGACTAGAATAGTATATAGCAATATGAGTGAAAATATACTCTGTAAAAATGTAAGACGTCATTGGAGAATCCAAAAGGATGAATCTTCAAAAACGGATTCATTTCATATAATATGAGGAAGGTCTGAAAGAGGCCAGAGTGTTTGAAACTGGAGCTTTATAAATTTATGTGATTTTTGAGTTTAGCACCATCTACTTCATTTAGCATATTACTCTGAGCTATGCACTGAGTATTAAGGGAAATATGAGTAAGATACAGCTTTTATTCCCACAAGAGTCTTCTGAGAAGGGGAAACAGGATGTAAATCACTGCCAACAAAGCAAAAATGTCATAATAGAGATACACAAATAACGTTATAGAAGAAGATGAAGAATAACTATGTCATCTTGCTGGGGATGGGGAAGAATTCAGAGATGCCTTCAATAGTATGGATAAACATCAAAATCAGAAATAAACTATAGTAAAATGTAATTTCTATATGACTATCATCTTTTCAATATAATAGTTCACAGAAATTAGGTGAAAAGTAAAAGAAATGAATGTAAGAAAGAAGAAAACATGAGAACCATTTAAAAAATTTAGTTATCATTAATTTGCAAGTAGCAAACACAAAACAATACAAAAACAAAAATCCCAAACAACCAGCCAATCAAGATTGATAATCAGCTTCAAGCTAACCAACCATATTTGAATGGACCGCTACCTTTGTTCATTAAAACAAAACAAAACAAAATCCACCCAAACTTTCAAAGTTGGAATTGAAAGAATAATTTTTTCATAAGAAAAGGACATTTGAACTACACTCCTGAACTGGAATTTCTTTTTGACTATCCTGCTTCCATAATGTTGCTTGTGATGTGGGAGGGGGTTAACCCTTTAACACTGGTCCAACTGTGGTCTTTTTCTTCATTCCTCATACAGCACAGCTGAAATAAAACTAAGACATTTAACAATATTTGAGGAAAAGGCTAAATAAAAGATGCAAAAAAGAATAAAATGGGGGCGCCTGGGTGGCTCAGTGGGTTAAAGCCTCTGTCTTCGGCTCAGGTCATGATGATCCCGGGATCCTGGGATCGAGCCCCACATCGGGCTCTCTGCCAGCAGGGAGCCTGCTTCCTTTCCTCTCTCTCTGCCTGCCTCTTTGCCTACTTGTGATTCCTGTCAAATAAATGAATGAAATCTTTAAAAAAAATTTTTAAAAATACTCAGTTGCTTCACGTTAAAAAAAAAAAAAAAGATTAAGATGAACAGAAAATTACAGGCTACAACTTTTTTTATCTTCCATTTATAATCTAATAAACATGTCCCTTTTTTTTTATTATTCTTGACACCTGCTTCCTCCCCAGTCTTCAGCCACCACCATGAGAGTCTCTCTCCCTCCTAGAGACCCAGAGAACTGTATGTCAAGTGACAACTACTACATTCACTACCGAATTTCTAAGGCCACTTTGTTGGGTTTCTGTTCTCTATCTAAGGTCCTGCTCCTTCCCAGAGGGACTGATGCCAGAGATATTCAACTTTTTGAAGCTGTGTCATCATCCTTCCAGACCTCAAAAATAAACAAACTGATCCCAATAAGCTTTAACACTCATGTGACATGGAGGTGGGGCAGGTAGGTGGGAAGTCACTCCTTAAATTACAGTAAAAACCCTGCAGCAGTGATAAGCCAATTCAGCTTTTGTAATGCAGTGGGCTTCTAATTATCAAGACAAAATTTGATTCAAAACAATTTTTAAAACCACGAATAGTATTTTAGGCAGAAGAAAATATTCACAAAAATCGACAAGCATAAAGTATGAAAGTACCCCTTATTTGAAATCACCGTTTACATAATGTTCTCAATTAGCTGTCTACAAAATTATTCATGCACATATGAAAGAGTTAAAATACTAGTTTCAGACATTATCATGCTGACAAAAACTTTTAATTTTAGGAAATAGCTACTTTATAAATGAAAATATACACAGCAGGACCTCAGAGGAATTCAGTTATTGCAACAAAAGCTGAATACTATAGCACTTTTTAAGGAATGGCTCTAGCAATTTCTCCAAATAATATCTACTTTAAATAAAGTCACTGAATCCACTTGTAAATTATTTCCCTTTAGCTGTCTCATTATTCAATATGCTTTCAAGGAACATGGTGATGAAAGAAGAAAAAGACCTCTTTCTAACATAACCATACTGGCAAGAACATCAACATTATCAGTATTCAAAGAATGTCTTGGCAGGTTAAACCTTCATAAAAAGAAGGAACACTATCTAATCCAAGATGTCAAAATAGCAATAGTCCTTCTCATATTATGTGCAATATGATTGTTTGTTTCTAAAGAAGAAAAAGACTTCAAAAAAAGATGTCAATATCGTCATGTGTAAATATTAGGCAAAAGCAAAAACTTTTCAGAAAAGCATATAAAGAATGATAAACATGTTTAAAAGAAAAAGGCTAAGAGCAGAGCAGGACTCAATGTTCAAAGAGATTTATGACATGTGCCACTTCTATTCTGGGAGGTTTAACAATATATTTCAACATCTGAGGTAGAACAGTACTATTAAGAAACAAAAGTGGAACAATAACTAGTACGAAGAGAAAAAAGCTTGAAGATAGGTAGCTTATTCTAATTCAGTCCTTGATTTCCTTGTGTAATAATAGCTAACACAATTCTACATTAAGACCTTCTATAGTCTTACATCATTTTTACTGTATAATACTCTCAGCATACTCTTCAGGATTTGAATTGCATCTGAAACTACTGAAGGGTACCAAGGGACTCGTGTTTGTTCATTATCAGTTGAGATGCACTGTTCTCCAAAAATAGTAAAATGCAGCATTTCATAAAATCCTACTTTCCATTCTCAAAAGATGATGCATGCACTGATGATCTTAGAGTGGTTAGGAAAATTTATATAAACTTAGAAAATATGCACTTAACTTTTAAGTACTCACTTCCATTACATAAAGCAGAAATCTGGGTTTAATCTAGTATTATTTTCTCACACTCAAAACTTTCCTCTTTACAGAACTTACAAAACTTTCCTCTTTTCTTTTAGAAATATGTAGTTCCTATCATCATATTTTATCCTTTTTCATATGCTTTCCCTTCCTGATTCTTCTGTCCTTGATCTTTTTTTAACTTGGGTACATTTAACTTTTAATTGCTAACTGTCCCTTGGATCAAGAGGTCATGGGGTTATTTATACTAGCTGGATGAGCCTCCATCTATCAACATCCTGAGGAATCACAGCACGGTAGAGCTGGAAGAGATCTCAAGGTATCATGTGGTTGAGCCCTACGGTACCAGGAACAGGTGGCTGACTAATCTTAATGCTCTTCTTTCTTTTTTGTTTTTTTTAGGATGATCAGTGATTTTGATCATAAATATTCTATCACAGCTTGGTAATACAGAATCATCTCAATAACAAGTAGACACAGAATAGAAAGAAAACTGCATGAAAAAGGGTTCTGACCTAGTACTATTAATTGCTATTAAAATAGAACAATTTCTTTGATTACTCTGAGTGTCAGGTTCCTCATACAAAGAAGAGATACTGCTGTCTAACTTACAAAGTTATTATGAGTGTTCTGAAACCTGGAACAGAATTATATAAATGTAATATAGTGTTAAAATGGGAAAACAAGACAGTAGGGTCTAAGGAGCCTGTACTCTTTAGGCATGTTAAGTTTCAAATCCCATCTCAACAATTTGATAGCTGTGCAATATAAAGTTTTCAACCTCTTTGAGTTCAGTTTAGAGAACAACATAAGTTAATATGTCTACCTCACTTAGTTGTTGCTATGGATTATAGGAGTTTAATGGACTTAGGATATGTTGTAGCATTGCACAGGCCCTCAATAAATGTTAACTCTCAACTCCCCATGAGGTTTCCATAATTCTGCTGTGTGGTCCTGCTCTCCTTCCATTAACTATTTCAAGTGCACATGTGGAACTTTACGAAAAAGAAAATAATCACAAAATACATAAACTTTTCTTCCCACCAAGACTCATCGAGCAACAAGAGTTTCTTAGTCAGCCTTGCTTTGAAAAATGGAAAGGAGGTAGAGCTTCCTTAAAAAAAAAAAAACCAAAACACAAAAAAATCTCCTCCAAAGAAAAAACAATAACAGAAGGTGAAAAATATCATTAAATTGTGAACTCCTTAAAGGAAAACATGTCTTACTCATCTTTATATTTAGGAAGGACGCAAACATTTCTTGGGGATGCCTGGGTGGCTCGGTTGGACAACTGCCTTTGGCTCAGGTCATGGTCCTGGAGTCGCGGGATCGAGTCCCACATTGGGCTCCCTGCTCAGCACTGAGTCTGCTTCTCCCTCTGACCCTCTCTGCTCTCACGCTCTCTATCTCTCAAGTAAATAAATAAAATCTTAAAAACAAAACAAAACACTTCTTGGATGTCTCCTGGCAGAATCACTGATTTCAGTAATTACGAAATGAAAGGTTCAATCAGATTTCATTTAGATATCAGTTAAGAAAGTAAAGACGCTCTTTTTATAAAGATAAAACTAAAGAAATGTGGATAAATTTTTTGCAAGAAGACTTTACACATCTGATTTAGATAAAATACACTGTCCCTTTATAATGATACCACATACCAAAAAATCTTACAGAAGCATAATAATGGGGACACCTGGGTGGCTCAGTCAGTTAAGCGTCTGCCTTCAGCTCAGGTCATGATCTCAGAGTCCTGGGATCAAGTCCCACATTGGGTTCTCTGCTCAGCAGGGACCTGCTTCTCCCTCTGCCTGCCACTCCTACCGCTTGCTCAGTCTCTTTCTCTCGCTGACAAATAAATAAAATCTTTTTAAAAAGCATAATAATGCTTACCTTGTTATGTATAAAAACAATCCGTAAGTCAGGCTTAAGTAAACCATAGCTTATGAGGAGATCCTGGACCTTTTTAATTTCATCTTTACATTTTTTAGTAGTTGAGTAGAACTGCTTTCTTACCGGGAGATTCTTAAACAATCTTAAAGCAGTTACAGTTGTACCTGTTGGCAGATAAGAGAAAAGCACATCTAGACGTGAAAAGAACTTCAGAGATCTTCAAACCCATACACACCAGTATTTAACCCCTTCCAGCACTTGTGTCTATTCTCTTTTTTAGGTCTCATAAAGCATTTGTTGTTTTTACAAGAAAAAAATTCTGAACTGTTCTTTATCCCTGCAGTCAACACATGAATCACCAATTAACAGACAAAACTTCTTGTCCAAATCTGGGAGGCCATTAATTATAAGCCACAGCCTGTTTTCAGAGATGTCAAAATTTGACAAAACATGCATCTTAGAATTGACTAAGATATATTATCTGAGACCTACAGTATTCAAGTTACATAATAAAAGCTTATTCAATTATCATCATGTGGATGTCCCAAAGCCACCTCAAACCAACCACACCCAGAACTGAACTCATTATTTTCCTCTTTGAGTCTGATACTTATAGCTATTTTCTTTCTCATGGAACATGGACACCCAACAGTTTCCAAGACACATACTCTAGCTTTAACTGATTCTTCCCTCTACCTCTTACTACATAAGTCTTCTAGGCCTATCTATTCTATCCTAAAAATCTCTCTCCAATCTATGTGAAGTCCTTTTCCTTCTTTCAAAACTTAGTTCAAGATGACATGTTATAATAAGATATAATTTATGGTATTATAATGTTCTTCTGGTTAATTTTTTAAGTAACATAATATTCATCCTCTACCTAAAAAGTTTCAGTGGCTCACTGTTGGCTATAGAAAAGGTATAAACTCTTACTTTCAGTTCTAGAAATTTCACTTGGTTCTTTTAGAGTTCCATTTTTCTGCTGAAATTCTCTACCTTTTTACCAACTTTGACTATCTTTTCCTCTAAACTCCTTAACACAGTTGTTTTAAGTTCCTTTCTGCTAATTCATACATCTAAGTCATGTTTGTGTTTGCTTATATTAACTATTTTTTTCTCTTGATTATAGATCCCATTTTATGTTTCTCAATATTTTTGTTTTTGCCAGATATTGCATACAAAAATAAATACTGAAGTAGATATTATTTTCCCTCAGAGAAGGCACTTCATTTCCTCTGTCAAGCAGCTAGAGTGATGAGAGGATCTCTTCAATATAATTAGGAATGTATCTGGGTTGGAGCTGAGCTGTCCCTTTATTTAGCTCCAGTTCACTTCTAGTTTCAAATGTCGTTAAGGATGGAATTAGGTCTTCTCCTCCAGCAAGGCTCTGGGATCTAAGCACTGCGAGACTTTAAGATCTTTGTCGATCTCAGTCCCCACTTTCTTTATCACTGCCTACTCAGCGGAAGTCCTGATGAGATTTGGCATCCAGGGTGAACCAGCTGTATTTGAGGATCCCTTCCTCCCATCGGTCATGTCAGTTCATACATGGCTGGTAAAATTCAGCTGGTTTCTTCTAGGTCCATAAAAGATCCCTATCCACAACAGAGAGCACCTATGCCTCCAGATTCAGTTAATGCTCCCATGGATGCAAGGAGCCACTAGTCTCTTCTTGTCTAGGAAGGGGTATCTTTCTCTTGAACTTAGTTCATTTAACTTCTTTCCCCACTGCCCCAAGTTTTCATTTAAATTCCAGTTAGTTAACATACAGTGTAATATTAGTTTCAGGTGTAAGATTTAGTGATTCATCACTTACATACGAAACCCGGTGCTCGTCACAACACATTCCCTCTTTAAAGATTTTATTTATTTATTTGAGAGAGGGAGAGAGAGCATGAGAAGGGAGAAGCAGACCCCCCAAGGAGCTGGGAGCCTGATGTGGAACTCGATCCCAGAACTCCAGGATCATGACCTGAGCTGAAGGCAGTGGCTTAAGCCACTGAGCCGCCCAGGCGCCCCCACATTCCCTCTTTAATAGCCATCACGTATTTAACTCAACCACGTACCCACCTCCCCTCCAACAACCCTCAGTTTGCTTTGTGTAGTTAAGAATCTGTTTTATGGTTTGCCTCTCTCTTTTTCCCCTCTATGTTCATCTGTTTTGTTTCTTGAATTGTACATATGACTGAAGTCATACGGTATTTGTCTATTTTATGGCATAGTTCTCCAGTGGATTGAAAAAAAAAATACAAGTTTTTAAAGGTATGTGCTCTTTTCCTTCATCATTCCTCTCTTGCTGCAAGGTTAAACTCCCACCCCTTCTCACCTTCCATCTTCAAACTCAAATGATAACTTCTCTGAACAACTCCATCACCTTCCTCTAGGCAACTGGTGGCTTCTATTTACTGCCACTACCTTTCTAGTCATCTCTGTTCCCTTCTACTTTGTGAGTCCCTTTAACTCATCTGTGTTCTCCACTAGCTGTGACAGGTGCAATGGCATATACTGTAGCTGTGGACAGATGGTGAGAAGAAGGGCAGACGAAAATCAATAAAGTCAAATATCTGTTGCTTTTTAAATTTGTTATACATGAAAGATCACACTGTAATTAATACGTATCTTGATAAATTATTGCTTCAGCAGATAAAAATGCTCTCTTAGAGCAAAATAAGAATTATCAATAAGCCAAGACTGTATGTTTGTGTAAAACTTAATGATGGAAAACTTTGCTGATTCTAAATGAAATGTGTACCCTTAAGAAAAGTACCAAGTGATACTGGCCAACAGGGAGGAGGCCCTAGTATACTATCATATTTTACAAGAGAACTGCTCACCTCTCTAACTTTAGCACATTCTACAAACACCAGAATTAAATTGCAGTCCTATAGTATGGCTCCCTGTTATATTTTTACATGACCCTATGTTATGCCATTTATAAAGGCAGCTATTTATATTCCTAATGCAAAGATGTATGGTTGCTTGAATATATGAAACCTTTCTTAAACTGGTTAATGACAAAGTTTCATTCTCCAGATGAATAAAATCTTTCAATGCATGCACAATCATACCTAGCAGGGATTTACAAAGAACACGATGCTCTACTCTAATAACAGGGTAAGGAAAGGAACTACCTTGATTACTTTAAATATACTACTTTTGATATCTGAGAAATTCCTAAGGCAGAAGTACTAGGAGGTATTAAAAGAACTTGTCCAGGAGGGTAAATCAATTTAGAAAGCTTATACTGATTAGGGTAAAGAAAACAGAAGTGATGAGAGAAAAAAGATAGGATTAAAACAAGTAATTTAATAAGTTATTGGTAAAAATGATTTAAAAGCTGGGGACTTATTTTTACATTTGTTAACTTTTAAAATGTCTCAAAATAGAAGTGACCAGAAGGGTAATTTAAAATGACATACTATTAAGCATACATATCATTTTAAATGGCTAACTTAATCCATAAAACAAATACGTACACCCAAAAAACCCAGAACTAGAATCTCCAGTCAACTATTTTTAAACATTTTAAATGTGTTTTTTTAAAGGGTAACAAATTTTCCAATGCCTCAAAAAGATTTTGCTGTGAGCTGTCCCTGCATCTACAGTTAGGTTGTCTACAGGTATCATTATCTGATCTATCAGATGACACGAGGAGTAACTGCTAAGCAAGGATGTTCACACCACTGCAGAAATTAATCTACAAGAACCCTAAATGCATAGGTATTAGTTAAGATGGCTGTACTGTAGTTTTATCTTACACAGAAAATATTTAAATGGAAGTTGAATGACAGCTGGTAGTGAAATGTGAGTCTGTGATTCAACCACTCAAAAACTATCAGCACTGGGCAACATAAATGGAAAAGGCTTTTAAAAGTATTTGCAGATTTCTATAAAATGTCCATCTACAGCAATTTGAAACTAAGAGCTTGATTCTTTATTGCCTTCCTAGCCGGCCAGCTATAATTAGGAGATAAAAATGAATGATGAAAGGCAATTACTAGTTTCAAGTATAGTTTCTTAAGAGGAATACTGCAAAAGAAAGTAAGGCTCATTTATTGACCACAGAAATTCTTTAATATGCATACTTAGTCTCAGTGAAAGTAGAAGACTAGGTCAGCAAAAAAAGAAAAATCAATCAGCAAATGGGCAAAGATCAGAGGGACTCCACATTTAAGTACTGCTATTTCATACTTCCCATGGAGATGGACATAGGAAAGTATGAGAAGAATGAGTGATACAGAGCAACAGGCCATCCAGATTAGACTGGCTACTACTAAGATAAAAATAAATACATTTAAGTTTTAAAATGTGACTAGATTACTTCAAAGTACTCTACTGAACAGCCACACAAAAATCTCCTAATGGTTTCTTAATCTGAACTCCTAAAAATTGGGAGTCAGAGCATTTCTAGAACTAGACCATACTAAAAAAAAAAAAAGCAAGCCTTCTCTTTCCTAACCTTCAGTACATAAAAAGAATCACTATTTTTTTTTTAATTTCTTTTCAGCGTAACAGTATTCATTGTTTTTGCACCACACCCAGTGCTCCATGCAATCTGTGCCCTAATACCCACCACCTGGTTCCCCCAACCTCCCACCCCCCGCCCCTTCAAAACCCTCAGATTGTTTTTCAGAGTCCATAGTCTCTCATGATTCACCTCCCCTTCCAATTTCCCTCAACTCCCTTCTCCTCTCTAACACCCCTTGTCCTCCATGATATTTGTTATGCTCCACAAATAAGTGAAACCATATGATCATTGACTCTCTCTGCTTGACTTATTTCACTCAGCATAATCTCTTCCAGTCCCGTCCATGTTGCTACAAAAGTTGGGTATTCATCTTTTCTGATGGAGGCATCATACTCCATAGTGTATATGGACCACATCTTCCTTATCCATTCGTCCCTTGAAGGGCATCTTGGTTCTTTCCACAGTTGGGCAACCATGGCCATTGCTGCTATAAACATTGGGGTATAGATGGCCCTTCTTGTCACTACATCTGGATCTTTGGGGTAAATGCCCAGGAGTGTAATTGCAGGGTCATAGGGAAGTTCTATTTTTAATTTCTTGAGGAATCTCCACACTGTTTTCCAAAGTGGCTGCACCAACTTGCATTCCCACCAACGGTGTGGGTACACTATTCCATTTACTTGCACATACATACGAAGTTTTCCATAAATAAATATATTTTTATTATTTATTTAATCATAGCATTTTGATATGGTATGGTTTATTACCCTGATTGCCAAATCAATAATGTTTTACGCATTTCAATAAACTATCGTTCTTCACATACAAAGAACACACTAGTGATGCAACAATAGTAACATTGTTCTTACAGTTTTACAGAAGGGTGACTAATCCATATTTTGTCCTAAGGCTTTTACACAGTCCCTTTTGAGAACAATTCTAAGTATTTAAGAAATGATGACTAAAAAAAGGGTTGAATATTCACTTGGAAGTAAAGTAGACTATCACATGACCAAACCTGAAGCAGCACATTTGAATTTAAGGGGTAACAATGTTCTAAAAAAAGACAAGAAAGGCAAAGATACAAAGCTACTCTCTTACCTTGACCAAGATGTGAAGGTTTTTGAGAAATTATGTGGCCGCTGCCATCTAAAACATACTGGGTGCTAAAATTATCAGAAGCTGTCCTTGTAGTAATTAAAACCTGGAATATTAAAAAAAAAAAAACACTAATAAAATTATTATTTTAGATCCTGCAGTGGACTCATTATCCTCATTATCAAATCAAATTTAAAATAACTATAAATTTACTTAAGATTGAAAAAAGTTTTATACTTGCTAATCTCTTATGATCACTTCTCTTGTATTATTCCCTTAGAATTATATTAATAATAGGCTAACATTTTTTTCGAGGGCAAATCACTGATGTTTGAGTATTTAACTTTAATTAAAATACTCATACACAAATCAGTATATCTGATACGGCTATTTGTGTTATATAACTTACATCTGTAAAACCAATATTTTGATTGCATTAGGGAAACTTACTTTTTAAAAGACAAGTCCCATAAATTTGTTGGTAATGTGAAAAATCCTTTTGTAAAATGGTAATTCCCTCCCCTTTTATATTCTGTATAAAACTACACTTCTTTTAAGCTAATGGTTCAGGAATAAAAAAATATAAATCATACACATATATTTATGCACAATTTTTCTTAAAAACAACTATTTAAAGGTAAATTTTCTATTAATTGAAAAATACTTTAGCATTAAGGCATGTATGTATAAGAAAGTATTTTACTGACAATGAATATATTTCCTTAGATGTCAGGACAGAAATAAGAATTTAAGAGTATCTGCATTCAGGGTGCCTGGGTGGCTCAGCTGGGTAAGCCTGTCTTTAGCTGATTCCTAGATGAGCGACAGGCTTCCTCATCAGCTGGGAGTCTGACCATTCCTCTCCCTCAGCCCCCTACCCAACCCTGCCTGTGCTCTTTCTTCATATCTCTCTCTCAAATAAATAAATCTATTTAAAAAAAAAAAGCCTGCATTATCTATTTTTTGAGATGAGTGGGAGACTATAACAATAGTAAAGCATTCCATATCAGAAAATATCGTAGTTGGAGAGTGGGGATGTCCTAGCAAAGCACAGCGGTTTCAGAAATGGGTGGCCTCCTCACACATTTTGTGAGCAATGATGACACAAAGCTGGAGCAATCTTTCTTGGCCATTCTTGGACTCAGCAGAGCCAACTACGTAAATCAGGAAGAAGCCGTAAACATTAGCTCCTCTGCTGGAACTCATCTAAATTCAGGTGGATCTACACTGGATTTGATGGTTCTACCTCCCTGTTCTAAGCATGCACTAACTTACATATGGCTACAGAACACATGGGTACCATGCAGGAAATATCAGTCACCCCAAAAATGGCTTCTCTAGCTCATAATACTAGTAGAATCTATTATATTCTCTCTAGGGGTAATGTCCCTCAAATCTTTACCAGGGGCATTGCCTCAAGCTGCCATTTCCATAATAACTGTTCCTCAAAAAAGCTGCACCTAACATAAAGTTGTGAGCATCTATATAATCTTAAGTGATTTTTCTACTTCTTCCAAAAATATATTCCATGGTTCAAAGGTTGCATAATTTTGAAACTTTTCCTGATAACTGACCTTAATCTTCCCTGCTCCATCCCAATTCTATTCTATCCAGTAATGATTTTTTCTAACAAAGTTTAAAACAAAGAGTACAAAAAATTTCTTTCCTGAGTCTAATTTAACTACTTTATGATTGTCCCTTTAAAAATAATTCTAAATTTAATCAACCCCTTCTCAAAAATGCTAAGGTCAACTAAATTCTACTTCTATTCTCCAAAGAGATAACCACCTAGCCTGAAGTTGGAGTCATTGAGCAAAAGTAGCCCTGAACTCTGAGTTCTAGTACTAACTATGCCAGTGGCTTGGTTAGATGGCCTTGAATAAATGATTACTCTACCATCATCAAGAGGAAGGCAATGATAAGATGAAGATGATGCTACTTTACAAAGTTACATGGGTATTTGTCTTGACTACTTACAAAGCTTTTCATAGTTATTAACTTGTTCATTCTTTAAACGTATTAGTTAACAGTAAATACACTCTAGCCTAGATGAATAAACTGATATGCTAAAAATCAAAACAGGACCTCACTGGTCCCATTGTAATAGTTGCATTAAAGTAAAAAAAAAAAAAAAAAGAATACAATATTATTTTAGAATGTTAAATTCTTTTAAAATTAGAACGTGAAAGGCCGCGAAGGATAACACATAAGCATGTTTCACAGATTCATGAAATACAATGTGTTCCTCAGAGGAAGGAATTGTATTTCAAGAGTTCATTTCATCATATGACCCTGTGTCCTGGGCAGGAAACCTTTTTTTGGACTAGGCACAAGCTTAGAATGTGTTTGCTCTGCAGGAGCTAACAAATTTGAACCCTTAGTAACTCTACCATCGGATGCATCTCTAACATTACAAACTATTACTTGTGCTTCTTACTAGAGATGTTAATGAACTGTGGCACAATGAATCTAACAGTGTCAAAAGAAGAACTAAATAAATTTATTTTAAGAATTTTTAAAAGTTTATTTTAAAGTTCTCAGAGAACCTTATAGGTTATATTAGCTATGTTATTAAAAACTGACTTTTGAGTCCAATTATTGAGTTTCAAGGGAACTATAATACTAACAAAAAGTTAAATTACATAAAAGCATTTAAACTTTAAATAAGCATAATGTTTCTCAATATTTTAGATAAAACTAAAATTTAAAACTTAGGATATGTCCTCTTAATTCATGCAAAACCAAAACAAACAAACAAAAAACCTCTCTTGGCAAAAATTCATTTAAGATAATTTTGTTAAAATTGTGTTATTTTTTTTGCTGACTTTTGGATGAATACTTTGACACAGGAAACAGGAGTCTGAAAACTAAGGCAAATGGCCTTCATGATTCAGGAGAAATATCAGCTTTGCCTGGATCACTGAAATGCCTTTTCCTTTCTGGGTGTGAATATGCCCACCTGGCAGAGTTTACACTAATACAAGAGCTCTGACGTCAGAACTTCTGCCGGATAATTCACTCTGGGAGACTAACAACAGGGAAATCTTGGCTCTGACTTCTCTCCTTTTCGAGAGTTCCATTACCTGTGAGGAGGCTGCACTTAAAGGAGCATACCCCGCTGCTTCAAAAATTCCTTAGAAACCAGGATACCCCGCTGCTTCAAAAATTCCTGTGTCTATTCCAATGAAAGCTCTATCAACCATGGCTTTAAAGAACACAGGATGTATCCTACAGTATGGAACAGGAGGGAGGGAATTATCAAAATGATTCTGGGGCTTCCTCCTCTCTTTTAGATAAGAGGGCCCACAATTAAGAAGTCCCAACTTTCATATTCAAAACAGAATCATATAGCTTCCGATTCTGCCCCCCTTTAAGCCATGAGGTTTAATGAAATGTAAAACAAAAATGAACCTAGAAATAGTGCAGACGATCATAAGGGAAGGGAGAGAAAACTGAACGTAGAAATCAGAGAGGGAGACAAACCAAGAGAGACTCCGGATTCTTGGAAACAAACTGAGGACTGCGGAGAGGGAGGTCGGTCGGGGGATGGGGTAACTGGGGGACGGGCATTAAGGACACATGAAATGAGGAGCCCTGGGCGTTACGGGCCACTGAAGAATCACTGAACACTCTATCTGAAACTAATGTTGGCGGTTAATTGAAATTTAAAAAAAAAGAACCACATATCATGTTATCCCATCAAAAAAATACACACAAAGAACTTCATGGAGCAGAATACTACCCAGCACAAGTAACCACTTAAAAAAAAGTACTCTCTGCCCGAAGATTTTCAAAATAAATTAGAGCCTTTAAAACAAATACGTGATGTCTATACGTGAAATTTCAGTTCTGAGTGAAGAATATTCATTAAATTTAAAAAGTGATCTTTCCTCCCCAAAAAGCACTTATTAATAACTATAATTCCTCAATAAAATTTTTTAAATCTAATTGACCTTAACAAGCATATATTAGTTTCTGTATTTCTGAAACACTATTCAGAATCCTCCCACATAAGTTCCAACTTGACTACTCCTTGATATCATCTACTGAGCTTACGGCTGCAGGCCTGAGTATATTATATTCACTATTTTAGTACGAGGTATTTTTATTTATTTTTTATTTTTTTTATTTTTTTTTTATTTGACAGACAGAGATCACAAGTAGGCAGAGAGGCAGGAGGAAGCAGGCTCCCCGCTGAACAGAGAGCCCGACGCGGGGCTCGATCCCAGGACCCTGAGATCACGACCCGAGCCGAAGGCAGAGGCTTTAACCCACTGAGCCACCCAGGCGCCCCAGTACGAGGTATTTTTAAACTAATATCTCTCCAATCATACTAGTGAGAAGGCAGCATGAGCTACTGTGGTAAACTCAGTACTAGGAGACATGATATTGGAACTGAATTCTTGGCTTTGCCATGGACACATTATATGTCCCTAAATAGGTCACAATTTTCATATTCCATTTACTGCCCTGGGCACAGTTCTTCTAAAGTAAACTACTTAGCACAGCACCCTGCATACAACAGATAGTTAAATAGTAGCTGACTGTTTATTAGACTATGTTTCAAAGTTGGAGTAAGAAAACCTGGCATTTGGCTTCATCAGTCATATGAGACAGAACCACAGGAGATCTAAATTTTTTGGTGGCTCACCCGTACCACAGATCGAGAGGGACACTGGGGAGCAGGAAGCTCACTGTGAGTGCTCCCGAGATGATCACTTGTGATGGCAGAGCAGAAAGAGACATAGGGCTCTGCAGTCACAAACAAGGATGTGGCTGACCCTGGAGGGTCACTTTGGCCCAGAGATAGCATGGCAGAGTTGCTCTGAATTGGAATAGAACATCTATAATCCCTCTTTAGTCAGTCATTGGATGCAGGTTGCCCTGTTCAGCTGAGGTAAGGGCAGTCTTCAGAGAGAGACTCTGTTTTGAGCTTCAGTGCCAATACCAGGGAGCTAGGGGAATGGACTCCGTCCTAATGATGGGGATCTGGCAGTGAACCGGGGTCCTACCAGGATCCCTTCTGAATCTAGATTTTTGATGATGCTTTAGCTTTCAGAAACAAGCAAACCCAAATCATCATTATGAAATCTGTGACGAAAAGATACATATTGTTAAGATTTCATTTACATCAAGTTCAAGAACAGGCAGAACTAATCTATACTGATAGAGGTCAGAATAGCTGTTACCTAGTGGGAGGGAGCAGGAGAACACCTTCAGGGGTGCTGATTATGGTGTATATCTTGACCTTGAGTCCACATACGTAAAATATGCACACATGTATCTATCTATGTGTGGTTTTCCCAAAGATTTACAAGAAAAGAGATTACATAAAATGCTGGTAATGTTTTGTAAGATAAACATTTGACTTTACAATGTGTAAACTGAATATAATTTTTAAGAAGTTTACAGTCTTATAGTATCCTGGTAGTCTGACAATTCCTTTATTCCTCCAGTAATTCTGATAAATTATTTTAAGTATTTATACTCAAGGCATTCAAATGCCTCAAAAATAAAACAAAAGACAAAATGATAAACTTGGATATCAACTGGGCTTAAGTAGTCAAATAAAGAAACAAAATAGAGTACCACTAGACAGAGACTTGCAAAACTGCCATTTAAAATCAGAACTACAGTAAAGATTTGGATAAATCACATGGCTCATTGCCATGTATTTTAAAAAGACTAAGTATAGTGCTGCCACCTAGTAGACAAAGCTGATAATAACCAATTTCAGTTCTGAAAGGTTACATACATCTTATAGAAAATACAGAAATGACTTGTTGTTTGTTTATTCATTTGTGGGTTTTCCCTTAGAGTCCACCTCTGAATAAAAGGAGTACCGGTTTCCAATGATATGGACTGAATAAGTCATGGGACCCAAGAGGCACAGCATAGAGGAATGTAATCAACAATGTAATAGTGATATATCAAGACACGTTGGCTACAGTTGTAGTGAAGACGGCATAATGTATAAACTTGTCAAATCACTAAGTTGTGTAACTGAAACTAGAGTGTCAACTACACTAAAATTCACAAATTAATTTCTGAAAACCCAGAAATGCTAAATTTTACATTATTTAACAATACTTTGCCAAAATATACCTTAAAGACTACCAAGTTCAGAGGTGCCTGGGTGGCTCAGATGGTTAAGCGTCTGCCTCTAGCTCAGGTAAGGATCCCATGGTCCTGGGATCAAGTCCCACATCAGGCTCCCCGCTGAGCAGGGAGCCTCCTTCTCCCTCTCCCTCTGCCTGCTGCTCTGCCTACTTGTGCGCGCGCTCTCTCTCTCTGTTAGGTAAATAAAATCTTAAAAAAACCCAAAAAACTAACAAGTTTGGACAGCAGCTAAAAAAAAAAAAAATCAAATAATTGTGTTCTCAAATAAGAAAAGAAATACATGATTTCTGGGACACCAGTGTGGCTCAGTTGGTTAAGCTTTTGGGCCTGTAGCTCAAGTCATGATCCCAGAGTTCTGGGATCGAGTCCCATGTGAGCCTCTCTGCTCAGCAAGAAGACTGTTTCTGCCTGCCACTCTGCCTGCTTATACTTCCTCCCTCTCTTTCCCTCTCTGTCAGTAAATAAATAAAATCTTAAAAAAAATAAATTATATTATTTCTAAAATAGCTACCAGGAGTTCAAGCAATAGTATGTGCTAGTACTGGGAGTTTCAGAGGTTCCCTGGTATAAATCTGAACCCACTTAAAAAACACACTTTTCTGCAAGATGCCAGGGCTGTAGGTTCCCAGATATGGTCTCTAGGGAGAAAGATGGGCAATGCCCAGTGAGCTGTACCCTCTACTTGCTCTTCCCTAAAATCTATTTGGAGACTCGGTGAACTCTAAATAAAGCAAGTGCTGGGACGGATACGGAAGCACAGAAAGCAAGGGGTATGCAAGATTTTGAATAGAGGTTTTAAGCAGAATGCACTTAAGGACAAGGCTTTTCCTACTTTAGCAATAACATCTGGATTCTTCTTTTTATTTATTTATTTGAGAGAGAGAAAAAAGGTGTGTATGCGAGTGGGGGGCAGGGGTGAGGGGAGGGAAGAGAAAATCTGAAGCAGACTCCCAGCTCAGCACCAAACCCAGCAAACAATAGGATCCATATCACAACAGCGAGAGTACAATCTGAGCCAAAATTACGAGTCAGACGCTTAAGCAACTGAGCCACCCACGGGCCCCTAGCCGTCTGTATTCTAACACACAAGGGCCCCTAGTCTACCTCTGTAGTAGAATATCAAACTCTCCCACTTTTAAGACCAGCTCCTTCCCCAACCACAATTTTTCTTTGTTACTTCGGCATCACCTCACAGAGCTCCAAAAGACAAAAGTGAATACTGAGCAGGGGCTCTTTTCACAAAAAAATGGAGAAGACCTATACCATGCCAGCACTTTAAGAGCAGTATAAGTACCGCGCGCTAACCGATTGCGCCACTGGAGCTCCCAGCACTTTAAGAGCAGAATGAAAGAGGGAAGACCACAGTAAGCATGGAGATATACATATATGACTGCTGTGAGAATGGATGAAAAGTAACAGTATCTCGTGTACATGCCACTTTTCTGAAACGTAAAGTTCTATCATTTGATTGTACCTGAGCATTCTCACCCAAGTAGAGATGGCCAGCAGAGCACAAATGCAGGGATACACAGCCAGTGGACACACACAGGACACAGAGACTATCACACTATAAAATACAGCCCAATACACAGAATAATATAGTACAGCACAAAGAAACTAGTACACAGCAGTGTGATCAAACACTACTAAATCAAGGTTCTAGACAGGCTTTGACACAAACTAGTTATGAAATCCAATGCAGAGGCAGTGAAATGTAATTGGTACTATGCAAAAAAGTTGGTCAGGCTCTGAACTGAGGGGTTTATAAACACTGAAAGCACCATAACCAGGGTCAGGAGAGCAAAGTTCTCAAACCCAATCCGCCTCTGACCAGCTAGGGTTTAGAGTAAGTCAAGTTAAGGGGCACCTGGGAGCTCAGTTGGTTAAGCAGCTGCCTTCAGCTCAGGTCATGATGCTAGTGTCCTGGGCTCGAGCCCCACATCAGCCTTCCTGCACCATGTGGAGCAGCTTGCTTCTCCCTCTCCCTCTGCCTGCTGCTCCCCCTGCTTGTATTCTCTCTCTCTCTCTCTCTCTGTCAAATAAATAAATAAAATCTTTTAAGATTTTTTTTTAATTTGACAGAGAGATCACAAATAGGCAGAGGGCGGGTGTGGGGCGAGGGCGGGTGTGGGGGGGCGGGAAGCAGGCTCCCTGCTGAGCAGACAGCCCGATGCAGGCCTCAATCCCAAGACCCTGAGATCATGACCCAAGCTGAAGGCAGGGGCTTAACCCACTGAGCCACCCAGGAGCCCCAAATCTTTAAAGAAAAAAAAAAAGTGGAACATAATGAATAGCATGGAGGACATTAGAAGGAAGGGAAAAATGAAGCAGGGGAAACTGGAAGGGGAGACGAACCATGAGACTATGGACTCCGAGAAAGAAACTGACAGTTTTAGAGGGGAGCGGTGTAGGAAAATGGGTGAGCCCAGTGACGGGTACTAAGGAGGGCATGTATCGCGTGGATCATTGGGTGTTAGAAGCAAACACTGAATCGTGGAACACTACATCAAAAACTAATGATGTACTGTATGTTACTAACAGAACACAATTAAAAAAATGGAAAAAAAGGGATTAAATTATACATTTTATGTTATGTATATTCTACCACAATAAAAAAAGTCCATACTTTTTGCCAAAACCTCCATTCATTTTCTCTTAATGCTATCACTCTGTGATTATGAAATCACTAGAGAGGTCAATATATATTACCTTACCTCAGCTACACAACAAATTGATCCCAAGGCTTCTCCACGAAAACCATAAGTTGTCAAATTTTCAAGATCTTCATGACTATTTATTTTTGAAGTATAGTATTTCACTGCCATGACAGGTGCATCAATGGCCTTGATACCCTCACCATTGTCTCGTACCTCAATTTTATCAAATCCATAGTTCTCCTACAAAAAGAGACTATTTTTAGTATATAAAGGCAGTCAACTGTTACCCACAAGAAACACAAGAGAAACAATCGTGTCATTTATTTTTTTATGGAAACTTAATATTAAGAAAGTAAGAGTTCAAATTCTTAACTCTATTAATTCCTAACTATGATACAATGGGCAAGTCCCTTGTTTTCCCTGGTCTCAGATTCAACGGTAAAAAAAGAAGGTCAGTCTAATCTTTAAGGCTCCCTTGAATTGTTTCAGCATCATGGATACTTGTGTTTAAATTCACATTTAAACTTCACTAAGAAAATTCTACTAAATTATATATACTTTTGCACATATACTCTCTCAAAAAAAAAAAAAAAAAAAAAAAAAAAAAACCAAAACAGAATACAATCACCGTCAGCAGCTGGTTCTACCCACTAAAGAGTCTAGCAATTAACATTATTCATCCTGACTTTAATACTTTCTCCCTTTAATAACATTTACCACATAATGACTTTCTGAAGTTCTTTTTGCAAACAGAGAACAGAAAGATGCTAATACACTAATTTGGCAATCTCTGTGAGGTCTTCATTTGAAAAATGAGGGCAAAAAACCCCCAAACTCAACTCATAGTCTAGTGTTCCTAATCTAATACTAGTATGAATACACACAAAAAACAAAATCTAAATTCCTATAGAGATCTTCTTATAATTACAAAGACCTTATTTAAAAATAATAACCAACAAAAACCTAAATTTATATAATTCTGTGTGTCAGTACTTTTTAGGTCAATTAGATATGCAAGGTAATGAAGTCTGATTGAAATCTTACCTAAGATTTAGTTCCTCATCTCTCTCTCTCAATCAAAAAATTAACATCCTGGAAACATTCTGGCAGCTTCGTTTTTTTTTTTTTTAAGATTTTATTTATTTATTTATTTATTTATTTGGCAGACAGAGATCACAAGTAGGCAGAGAGGCAGGCAGAGAGAGAGGAGGAAGCAGGCTCCCTGCTGAGCAGAGTGTCTGATGTAGGGCTCCATCCCAGGACCCTGAGATCATGACCTGAGCAGAAGGCAGAGGCTTTAAGCCACTGAGCCACCCAGGTGCCCCTGGCAGCTTCATTTTATAGAAAAATCATTAGCTACAGAAACACAAATCTTGCAATACAAATAAGAAGTCCAAGCATCTGAGTAAAATAACACAAAGATTTGTTTAAATTTTTAAATTATATCAACTGTAATTAATTATGAAAATATTTCTAGTCAGGACAATTATTATTATACGTAATCATAATAAAACAGGTCTTAACTGTATAAAGCAAAATAATATAGTTTAAAACTCTACAAAACAGGAACTGATAAATATCAAGACATTAAAATATAAAGTCAGGTATAAATGTGTACTTTTCTAAGAGGAGTTCCATTGGCTTCCTAACAATAGTTTTACAAACATGTTTTTCTTTCAGAGAGCTTTAAGAGTAAATGTCTGGGGCGCCTGGGTGGCTCAGTGGGTTAAGCCGCTGCCTTCGGCTCAGGTCATGATCTCGGGGTCAAGGGATCGAGTCCGGCATCGGGCTCTCTGCTCAGCAGGGAGCCTGCTTCCCTATCTCTCTCTGCCTGCCTCTCTGTCTACTTGTGATCTCTCTGTGTCAAATAAATAAATAAAAAACCTTAAAAAAAAAAAAAGAGTTAATGTCTGTTTGCCTAAGTAAGATTCATAAGTGAAATCTACCAAATATAAGTATCTAATCCGACTTATTATCAACTGTATTCTAATCAGATTTTACTAGAGGAAATACCTTAAAAAAACAAAAAGCTGCCTTTCTTTGGGTTTAATGAATTTCCATGTTTATAGAGTTTACAAAACAGTTGACCATGGAATGTCGGGATTAGGGGTACGGACTCCCACATCATCAAAAATCCACATATAACTTTTGACTCCTCAAAAACTAAACAGCCTACTATTTTTTAAAAATTGTTAATTCCAGTGTAGTTAACATAGTGTTATTAGTTTCAGGTGTGTAATATAGTGATTCAACAGTTGCATATATTACTCAATGCTCAACAAGGTAGTGTACTCTCAATCCCACTCACCCATTTCACCATCCCCACAGTCACCTCCCCTCTAGTAATAATCTGTTTTCTGTAGTAAAGAGTCTGTTTCTTGGTTTGTCTTTTTTCCTTTGCTCATTTGTCTCCAAAATTCCACATATGAATAAAATCATACAGTATTTATCTTTCCTTGATTTATTTCACTTATCATTATACTCTCTAGTTCCACCCATGTTGTTGCAAATGGCAAGATTTTACTTTTTATAGGTGAATAATATTCCACTGCATATATACACCACTTCTTGATCCATTCATCTATAAATGCACACCTGGGCTGCTTCCATAATTTAGCTATTTTAAGTAATGATGCTATAAACATAGGAGTGCATGCAGCCCCTTGAATTAGTGTTTTTGTATTCTTTGGGTAAATACCCAGTACTATGATAATTACAGGATAGTTTTAACTTTTTTTGATGAACCTATATACTGTTTTCCATGGTGACTGTACAGTTTGCATTTCCACCAGCACTGTGAGAGGGTTCCTTTTTTTCCACATCCTTTCCAATACCTTTTGCTTCTTATTTTTTAGACTTTGGCCATTTTGACAGGTGTGAGGTGGTATGTCATTACAGTTTTGATTTTCCTTTTTCTGATGATGCGTGATGTAAACATCTTTTCAGGTCTTTGTTGGCCATCTTAATATCTTCTTTGGGAAAATGTCCATGCATGTCCTCTGCCCATTTTTTAACCAGATTATTTGGGTCTTGTGTTGAATTGTAACAACAGTTCTTTATATATTTTGGATACTGTTTACTGGAAATGTCATTTGAAAAGATCTTCTCCTATATGGTACATTATCTTCTATTGTTTCCTTTGCTTTTTTTGGTGATGTAGTCCTAATAGTAGTCCCAATTATGGTGATTTAATCTCAACAGTTTATTCTTGCTATATTTCCCTTGTCTCAGGAGACATTATCTAGAAAAAATGTTAATATTGTTATGGCCGAAATCAAATTACTGCCTGTGTGAGCTTCTAGGATTTTATGGTTTCAGGTTCACATTTAGGTCCTTAATCTGTATAGTTTATTTTTGTGTATGGTGTAAGAAAGTGGTCTAGTTTCATCCTTCTCTAGTTTTCCCAACACCCATTGTTGAAGAGACTGTCTTCTTTCCATTGCATGTTCCTGACTCCATTGTGGAAGATTAACTGACCATGTAATTGTGGATTTACTGCTGAGTTTTCTATTCTGTTCCACTGATTCATGTGTCTATTTTTGTGCCAGTATCATACTGTTTTAATTTTTATTTATTTTTTATTTTTAACATGTATTATTTGTTTCAGGGTTACAGGTCTGTGATTCATTAGTCTCACACAATACACAGGGCTCAGCACAACACATACCCTTCTCAATACTGCTTTGATTACTTCAGCTTTGTAAGTCTGGAATTGTGATACTTTTGGTTTTTTCTTTTTCAAGATTGCTTTGTCTATTTGTGTAGTGGTTCCATACAAATGTTAGGACTCTTTGTTCTAGTTCTGTTAGAAATGCTATTGGTATTTTGATAGGGACTGTATTGTGTAAATTGCTTTGGGTACAATTTTAACAATATTTGTTCTCCCAACCAATAAGCATGGAAGGTCTTTCCATTTCTTTGTATTGTCTTCAATTTCTTTCATCAGTGTTATAAGTTTTCAGAGTAGAGGTCTTTCACCTCCTTGGTTAAATTTATTCCCAAGTACTTTATTAATTTTGGTGAAGTTGTAAAAGGGATTGTTTTCTTAGTTTCTTTCTATTGCTTCATTATTAGTATATGGAAATGCAACAGATTTCTGGATGTTGTTTATTGTGCAACTTTACTAAATTTGCTTATCAGTCCTAGTAATTTTTTTTTTTTTGTGAAGTCTTTAGAGTTTTCTACATACATTATCTGCAAAAAGTGAAAGTTTTACTTCCTTACCAATTTGGATGCCTTTTACTCCTTTTTGTTGTTCGGCTGCTATGGCTTGGACTTCCTGGAAGTAGGCTGAATGAAAGTAGTGGGAGTAGACATCCTTGTCTTGTTCCTTACAGTAAGGGAAAAGCTGTTTTTCACCACTGAGTATGATGGCAGCTGTGGGTTTTTCAAATATGGCCTTTATTATGTTGCAGTATGCTCCCTCTAAAATTACGTTGTTGAGAGTTCTTATCATGAATGGATGTTGTTCTTTGTCCAGTACTTTTTATCCATCTATTAAAATAAATCATAAGATTTTTATCCTCTTGATGTATCACATTTATTGATTTCCAAGTACTGAAAAATCCTTGCAACCCAGGAATAAACCCCACTTGATCATGGTGAATGATTTTTTAAAATGTATCATTAGATTTGGTTTACTAAGATTTTCTTGAGGATTTTTGTATCTGTGTTCATCAGAGATGGTGGTCTGTGGTTATCTTTAATTGTGGTGTCTTTATCTGGTTTTAGTATCAGGGTAATGCTGACCTCATTGAATGAATTTGGAAGTTTTCCTTCCTCTTCTGTTTTCTCAAATAATTTGAGAAGAATAGGTCTTAACTCTTCTTTAAATGTTTGGTAGAATTCCCCTGTGAAGCCAGCTCATTTTTAATTTTTGTTTGTTGGGAATTTTTTGATTACTGATTAAATTTCATTGCTGATAATTAGTCTATTCAAATTTTCTCTATTTTCCTGTTTCACTTTCTGTTAGTTCATATGTTTCTAAGAATTTATCCATTTCTTCTAGGTTGTCCAATTTGTTGGCATATAATTTTTCATAATATTCTGACAATCCTTTGTTTTTCTATGATATTGGTTATTTCTCCTTTCATTTATGACTTTGACTTTTTTTTTTTTGATGAATCTGACTAATGGTTTAACAATTTTGTTGATCTTTTCTAAAAACCACCTCCTACTTTCATTGATTGTTCTATTACATTTTTTTTAGTTTCTGTATCATTTATTTCTGCTCTAGTCTTTATTATTTCCTTCCTTCTGCTGGTTTTGGATTTGTTCTTTTTCTAGATCCTTTATTGTAAGGTTAGGTTATTTGAGATTTTTCTTACTTCTTGAGGAAGCCCTTATTGCTATAAACTTCCCTCACAGACTCACTTTTGCTTCATCCCAAAGATTTTGAAGCATTACATTCTCATTTTCTTTTGTCTCTCTCTATGTATTTTTTATTTCTTCTTCAGTTCTTGGCTGACCCATTCATTGTTTGGTAGCATATTATTTAACCTCCATGTAGCTGTGCTCTTTCCAGATTGTTTCTTGTGCTTGTTATCTAGTTTCATTGCATTATGGTCAGAAAAGATGCATAGTATATGACTAATCTTTTTGAATTTGTTGAGACTTATTCTGTGGCCTAATATGTGATCTATTCTGGAGAATGTTCCATGTGTACTTGAAAAGAATGTGTATTCTGTTTTAGGATGGAATGTTCTGCATATATCTATTAAATCCATCTGGTCCAAAGTGTCATTCAAAGCCACTCTTTCCTTGTAGATTACCTGTCCATTGATATAAAGTGGGGTGTTTTAAGTTCCCTACGATTATTTGTTCCTTTCTGCTTGCTATTAAGTTGTTTTATGCATTTGGGTATTCCCATATTGGGTGCATAAATATTTAAATTGTTATGTGTTCTTGTTGGATTCTTCCCTTAGGAGTCTAGTGTCCTTAGCCTCTTGTTACTATCTTTGTTTTAAAGTCTGTTTTGTCTGGGATGTCTGAGTGGCTCAGTTGGTTAAGCATTTGCCTTTGGCTCAGGCCGTGATCTCAACGTCCCGGGATCCAGCCCCACACAGGGTACAGGGAGCCTGCTTCTCCATCTCCCTCTGCCTGCTGTTCCCCCTTTCTCTCTAATAAAAAGAAATAAAATCTTTTAAAAAAAATAAAGTCGATTTGTCCAATATAAGCATTACATCCCCAGCTTTCTCTTGACATACATTTGTATGAAAAATGTTTCTCCACTCCCCATTTTCACTCAACAAGTGTTTTTAGGTTTGAAACGAGACCCACAGGCAGTATATGGACGCGTCTTGGTTTATTATCCATTCCATCACCTTATGTCTTTTGATTGGAACATTTAGTCCATTTACATTCAAAATAATTATTGATATATATTTGTTACCATTTTGGTACTTGATTTGTGGTTGGTTTTGTAGCTCTTCTCTGATCCTTTCTTTTTTTGCTCTCTTTCAAGATATGTTGGCTTTCTTTAATGATATACTGGGGTTCCTTTCTCTCTGTTTTTTGCATATCTACTTCTAGTTTTTGATTTGTAGTTACCATTTGGTCTGTACATAACATTTTCTGCCTACAGCAATCTATATCAAGTGGATGGTCATTAAGTTTGAACCCATTCTTTACTTCTCTCCGCTAATGTTACAGATACATCATATCATATTTAATATCCTTTCATGAAACCCTTGACTGATTTTTACAGAATACTTTTTTAAATTGCTTTAGTGCTTCCTACTTTTTTTGTTCCTACTTATGGTCTTTACTTTCCACTCAAAGAGTCCCCTTTAACATTTCTTGAAGTGGTGGTTTAATGGTCATGAATTAGTTTAACTTTTGTCTGAGAAACTCTTAATCTCTTCTATTCTGAATGACTGCCTTGATGGATCCAGTATCCTTGGCTACCAGTCTTTTCCTTTCAGCACTTTGAATATATCATGCCACTCCCTTCTGGCCTGCAAAGTTTCTGCTGAAAAATCCACTGATAGGCTTATGGGGGTTTCCTTTGTATGTAAAGGTCTTCTCTTCTCTTGCTGCTTTTAAGATTCTCTCTTTATGACTACTTTTTGCTATTTTGCTATTTTATTATGTGGCGTGGTGTGTGCTTCTTTGGGTTGACTTTGTTGGGGGCCTTCTGTGCCTTCTGAATCTGGATCTCTATTTCCTTCCTCAGATTAGGGACATTTCTTTTTTTTTTTTTTTTTTTTTAAAGATTTTTTTTATTTATTTGACAGACAGAGATCACAAGTAGGCAAAGAGGCAGTCAGAGAGAGAGGAGGAAGCAGGCTCCCTGCTGAGCAGAGAGCCGAATGTGGGGCTCAACCCCAGGACCCTGGGATCATGACCCAAGCCGAAGGCAGAGGCTTCAACCCACAGAGCCACCCACGCAGCCCATCAGCTATTATTTCTTCAAATAAAATTTCTCCACCCTTCTCTCTTCTTCTTCTTCTGGGATCCCTATAATTCCAATGTTACTATGTTTGATGGAGTAGCTGAGTTCACTAAATCTTTTCTCATTCTGTATAGTTTTTTTTTTTCCTCTCACCTGTTCAGTTTGATTACTTTCCATTACTTTGTGTTCCAGTTTGCTAATCTGCTCCTCTGTATCCTCTACCCTACTTTTCCATCTAGTGTATTTTTAATTTCATTTATTGGGTTCTTCATCCATGGTTCTTTTTTACCTCTTTGTTAAGGATGTCAATGATGTCCTCCATTATTTTCTCAAGTCCAGTGAGTACATTTATGATCATTACTTTAAGTTTTCTATCAGGCGTATCACTTCTATTTTCCTTAGGTTTCATACTATGCTTGGCCCTGTTCTCTTGTTTGGGACATATATCTTCTGTCTCCTCATTGTGTCTAATTCTCTGTTTCTGTGTGTTAGGCATGTCATCTCTATCTCCTGCTGTTGAAAGTAATGGCCTTGTGAAGAAGTCCTGTAGTGTCCTGTACGATAATGTCCCCTGTTCACCAGAATCTGACACTTCAGGGGGGTGCCCTGCTGCTGTGTCCTGGCCACTTTTTCCTTTGCTGCAGCACTCTGCAGAGACTCTCTTTTTCTAGTGTGAGCAGTGTTTGGTCCCCAGCTAAGGTCAGGTGTGCAGTTTTAACAAAATGAGTGCTGGTCTGCAGCAAAATGAGACCTGCTGCCACTGCTGGACTGGGTACTGTGAAGTGCATGGGTTGGGAGATGCAGTGTTAGGAAGGTCTGCACTGGTCTTCTAGGGGACTTGAAATGGGGGGACTGAGGCATATGTAACCAGGAAGGGTGGATCTGCTCAAGTGTAGTGTTGGGGGAGTGAGGTGAGCTTGGTGCAAACAAGTTAGGTAGTGTCAGTGTTATGATGGTTCTTAGAGGTGGCCATGTGTTTATTATGCTGGGGTAGGGGGCATGAGAGAAAAATGGTGTCTGCCCACTCCTTTGTTCCTAAAGAGTCCCTCAGTGACCCCTGACCTCTGGGACATGCTCAGGAATGAGTAAACCATTGTCCCACCCATTTTCAAATTGCTGCTTCTAAGCTGTAACTCCGAGGGCTGTTTGTTGTGCTCTCTTTTAAGTGCAGGGATTCAGCTTCCTCTTGCTCTCCAGGCTCTCCCAGAATGGAGCCTGCTGATTTTAAAAATTCCAGGCTTTAAGACCTGCTGGTTTTAAGAACTCATGAAATTGAGCTCCTCTGGCTTCCAAAGCCAAATACAGGGATTCATCTTTCCCGTGAAGGTTCCCTAGTGTGACATAGCTTCTCTGCCCTTCTCATGCCTGCTGCTTTCTCCCCTCTATGGAACACCATGGTCTGTTTTACTCCCCATTGCATCTCTACCCTTCTTACTCTCTTGGATGTGGCCTCTTCTCTACCTTTAGTTATGGAGGTCATTCCGTCAGACTTCAGGTTTTTTCTGGGTTATTTACACTGATGTGTTATCTAGTTGTATCTCTGGGATGTTGTATCTCTAGTTGTATCTCTTAGGATTCTCTTAGTCCACCATCTTCCAAGCCTCCTCTTTATAGCCTACCATTGACTAGAAGCCTTACTAATAACACCAAAAGTCAAATGACACATATTTTGTGTTATATGTATTATATATATTCTTACAATAAAGTAAATTTTAAAAAAGAAAATGTTATTAAGAAAATCCTAAGGAATAGAAAATATATTTACAGTACTATACTGATCAAAAAAAAATCCATGTCAAAAATTCATGCAGTTCAAACATGTGCTGTTCAAGGGCCGAATGTATATTATTCACAACAAATACAGGTTTGGTATGATACAGAATAGCAGTTCTCAGCATCAACACAAACTTGTTGCAAATGTAAATTCTTGGGCCCCACCTAAAATCTGAAATTCTAGAGCCCAGTAACTGTTTTAATAAACTCTGGAAAGTACTCTGATGTACCCAAATATTATTAGAACCACTAACACAGATCTTGAGTGAGTTTTAGAAACACAAAGATCTGAACTGAAATCTCAGATTCACTACTTACCAATTATAGGACTTTGGGCAAGTTCTCAGAACCTTCATTATTGTTTAAAAAAAAAAAGGTATAGTAGTACAGAAATTCCATGGTTTTTAGAAGGAGCAACTGCAACTACATATACATCCATATACAAGCATTCTATATATAAGCTATCTCTGTGTATATATATAGAAAAAGTAAGTCTCTTTACTACTAACATTTTTATCGCTATTATTTCTAATGTTGTAATACTAAATGTAAATATATGATAATTAGAAGGTCACCAAAAAATGTATTCTTCTATTTACTCAAACAATTTATTCACCATTTATTTACCACGCACTGGCCACGTATGTAGGACACAAAAGTGAAAAGAATATAGACCTCACTTCTACAAATTAGTTTGTAATAATGGAGGTAGATATGCCAACTAATTGTAACAAACCATAAAAAGTGTCATAAGTCCTATTAACTCAAACAATTTAATATATAGCATTTAAGATCTTTTAATATGAAAACTATGACACAATAAGGGCTTTAGTTTTGAAATCAGATTAGGTGGAAAAGATAAAATGCAGATGAGTGTAAAATAAATAAATATGAATAACCAACAATAATTAGTAGAAAATATGGACAAATTAGATTCACATTTTAGGTGATGGAGTCCTAAAGAATAAGTTTTCTTTCAGAATTTACTTTAGTGCTATTGCAGTATTGATTTAAATTAAAACTTATTTTTAAGAATTTCCTCTTAAACAAGACAAAAAAAAAATGCAACATCCTCAAAATAATTTATTAGTACAAAAAGAGAAAAGAAAGGTAATCGCTGTAAGGAGAAATCATCTGCCCAGCCCTTCTTTTCTTTAAAGTATTTGGTTTCTCAGGGACACTCACCAGTTTAACATCTATGCTTGTGGCACCTGCATCCAAGGAGTTTTCAATGAGCTCTTTTACCACACTGACCACTGAAGTGATTATTTGAGAACTTGAAAGGAGGCGCACTGTTGCTGCAGGCAACTGTTTCATTCTAGCTTTTAGGAGAGTAGCTAAAGATAAAATGCAAGTAAGTTGTAAACATACAAATTGTTAAACATTTCTAACTAACAGATCTGATAGCAATAACAATAATTAATCGCAGCTCACATTTACTGACTTCCCACTATGCCAGGCTCTATTGTAAGCCCACACAGTATTAAATACTTTATTTATTACACTATTTTTTAAAATAGGTGGCATTATCACCCTCATTTTATAAGACTGGGGCACAAATCCATACTATGGTAGTAATTAAAGAACAGTAAGAAAAATTGTGCTATAAAGAGTGCAATATCTGATCTACCAGGGTAAGAGTGACCACTGGATAATGTTAGTCTTAAGCCTTAATGGCAATCTCAAAAATCATTAGTCATCTATATGTTTTGATGAATTACAATGTCTTTTTCAAATATTAAGTTTTATTGGAGTTACAGTACTGACACCCTAGCATTACTGTTAATCTAAACTAGTCAGATATCAGACATATCAGATGGCTCTATCTTCTATACTACTGTGTCTAAAACATCATTCTAATCATGTGGCTCCCCAAGATAAACTTCAAATCTCTGTGCCGGCATTCAAAGTCCTTTACATGCATTCCAAACTTACCTCCCAAAATCTCTCTGCCACTGTTTTAGTGTGTGTGTGGGGGGATCCTTTGTCTAAAAGCCTTTCAAACAAAGAACCAAAGGTGGGGGGGGGGGGCCTCATATGAAATCCCACATGTAAACATGCAGGGAACAGTGTTTACTTTTGCCTGAATTCTTAATTTCAGAAAAGATTTCAGAAAAATAAAAACTTTAGGTTGACAACATGGAATTCCTCTGTAGATTCAAGACAAAAAAATGGGGAAAAGGGGAACCCTAGGTACTTCTTTAATTTACCATGACTCACATGCTCACATGATTTGATCTTATGGAATCTAAATCCGAACTAAACAGCAATGCTAAAGATAAACAAAATAAAAAGATATCCATTTAGGATTCTTTCTCAGGCAAATTAAAACATAGAAGAGCAGAATCATATAAAAAAAATAGGTAAGAATGGGAGTACAGCCACTATAATAATTACAGAGGAATTTAAGGGATGCATTTTTGGGAAGAGATCAACACACTGAGTTCGGAATGATATTAACTGGTAACAGTTAATAAATATATTTTGTTTTGTACAAGGCAAACCTGATCAGTACAGTAGAAAAACATACCACACTGGAGTCTAAAAAAACAGGTTTAGAGGTTCACCTTTAATACATGTAAACTGGGGGCACCTGGGTGGCTCAGTGGGTTAGGCCTCTGCCTTTGGCTTGGATCATGACCTCAGGGTCCAAGGATTGAGTCCCACATCAGGCTCTCTGCTCAGCACGGAGCCTGCTTCCTCTTCTCTCTCTCTGCCTGACTCTCTGCCTACATGTGATCTCTGTCAAATAAATAAATAAAATCCTTAAAACAAAACAAAAAAGCATGTAAACTGCAGCAAATCCCTCCCTCTGAAAAATCAATTCATTACCTCCATAAGCGGAGATAGGACTTTGTAGGTTTGTTGTGAGGATCTAGTAAGCAAATACATATAAAATATTCTTAGGGGTGCCTGGGTGGTTCAGTTGGTTAAGCATCTGCCTTTGGCTCAGGTCATGATCCCAGGGTCCTAGAATCAAGCCCCATGTCTGGCTCTCTGCTCAGTGGGAAGCCTATTCCTCCCTCTCCCTGCTATTCCCCCTGCTTGTGTGCTCACTCTCCCCCTCTCTCTAGATGTCAAATAAGTGAAATCTTTTAAGGAAAAAAAAAAAGATTAAAAAATAATCTAAAAATAAAATAAAACGTTCTGTAAATGATAAGACTATATAAAATGTACAGTTTTGTGATCCAAGATCTTTATGGAAAGAAATATTGGAAGTTTTTAATACTAGCAAGTGACTTCTAATTAAGCTCTATATTTGATTTAGTTTTAGGGTACAGTTTAAGGGAGAGTAGCTGGAAACAACTACCTTTCAATGGCTTTTTGTGGATCTCAAGTGCTGCGAGGCTTTTCCAGTGAGGAAAAATGTGGACAGGTAGGTTGCTTTACCGTTCTACCATTCACACAAATGAGTGCTATCACAAGCAAAAGGCACCGTCAGCATGCTACCCCAGGTTCAGACTGCAAACAGGCTAAAGGTCTAAGCTGCATTGTCCAACATGGTAATAGCCACTAGACAAATGTGACTGCTGAGCACTTGAAATGTAACAACTCCAAATTAAGATGTTCTAATACACTCTGGGTTTCAAACTTAATATGAAAAAAATATATAAACTTTTACTAAGTTCTTACACTGACTACAAAATGAAATGATTTTCTGAATATACCAGCTTACCTCAATGTATTATTAACTTCATTTTTTTACTTATCTTAATGTGACTATGAGAAAATCTAGAAGTATATATATGTGGTATACATTATAGTTCTATTCAACAGTGCTGTATAGAGCAGTAGTTAACAAAGCAGGCTCTGAAATCATCACTTGCATTATATGCTAGCTCTTATGCTAATAGTTACACAATGCTAATAATTAAAGTCTAAAACTCAATCATCTAATCTATAAAAATGCAGATAATAACATCATACAGTTGTGGTAAGTAGTAAATAAGCTAATGAATATAACTTTTTACAGCATTTGGCATACACATGTTAAAGAGCCTGGGATACATGGGCTACACTGAGTTCCTCTAAACTTAAGAGAATAGGTTTCCTACTCCCTTCTAATCCCGACTCCCACAAAGGTTACATGGCCTGCAATCAGATGAGTGTTGAGTTGAAGAGGTCTTCTACCTTAGTTTGAGAATGCCAAGGATCTAAGAAAACACTGATCAAACGTTAGGTATAAATCTAGCATTACCTCATCTTTTACTCTTTCTGAGCAAGCCCCTTATTAACCTCACCATTTCTGCCTCATTCTCTACAATCTGTCTTTCAAAGTCTATTTTTCCCCCAAGTCCCTAATTCCATCCCAATACTGAAGTCAAGGCAGACCATTATGTGAATTCTAACTTCACACACATCTTACCTCCTCCACCCCACTGTGGCCTCTGGTTTCTTAAAATATTTACACCTCTGTGCACACCCTTCTTCCCTAACTCCCAGGTCTCTGTCTCTTCTCTTAAGAACCTCCACCTAATTTCTTTAACCAGTCTGCCCTCAGGCATCTTGACCTTCAATGCAAAAACAAACAAAAAATTATTCCCTCAACCCTATTACCCCAGTGATTATCTTCTTTCTCTATGAAGCCAAACTATCTTCTAAAACTATATCCCCAACAGAGATCTCTGTCTTTCCACATTAAAATAGGCATTTCTAACAATCAGTGTCAAGGTGACCTCAAGATAATTTGTAAAACAGAATTTATCTTCCTGTTCCCTTCCCCCTACCCTCTACTTCACTTTGCTATTTCCCTTAATAAACACTATCCTTTTTTTTTTTTTAAGATTTTATTTATTTATTTGACAGAGAGAGAGAGAGGGAGAGAGATCACAAGTAGGCAGAGAGGCAGGCAGAAGAGGGGGAAGAAGGCTCCCCGCCAAGCAGAGCACACAACATGGGGCTTGATCCCAGGACCCTGAGATCATGACCTGAGCTGAAGGCAGAGGCTTAACCCACTGAGCCACTCAGACGTCCCAATCCACACTATTCTTAATTAATAAGACCAGAAATCTCAATCTTCTTTGCCAGCAATCCCATCCTCCTTGTGTCTCTACTTCCTCCTAGTGCAATCCTGTGTATCATCCTAGAGCCAGTCCCACAGCCACTTGTAACATGGTCCTTTCGGACCACCCGATCAGGAAAGATCCTCTCCTCCCTCTACATTCCTAAGGAACTTGGTTCACAGTACTTGTTGCATGTTTATCACACCGTCCTGACCTGCATAACTTCTGAGCACAGGCAATTATATATTATGTATTTCTAGACGCAGCATGGAATAATCAGAGTATTTCACTCACAGTAATCACTTGAAGAATACTAATCAAGGGTCACAAAAAAAAATTTTTTTATCAGCATTTCAACGTAAAGCTTAGCTAGAGTGTCCTCCTTCCTGGCCAGTCACCACTGCCTTAATTCCCCCCTTTTATAAACTCTCTTTTACCTGGCTCCTGTCATCTCCTATCTCACCTGTATTTCCTAACCAGCCTTTTTTTCCGGACCTCATTCCCCAGAGCCTTCTATCATCACCATTTGGATAACCCGGAGGAAACTCACACTTAAACATGCCCCAAACTAGTCTCAGGTCTTTCTCTATTTGACGGTCGTTGTTCTTGTGTTTGATAGTAACAGTAACAGCTACCATAAGCAACTTTATATATATATATAAAATCCCATTTTAATCTTCACAACTGCCCTATCGTTCCTCTATCGCAAGTGGAACTTAAGTCTTCTAAGATGGAAGATCACAGGACTCAAGATCACAAAGCTAGTCCGGGACAGGTGCGCACGTTGGGCTGCGAAGGCCGTGCTCAGCCCGTCTCACAGGCGGCACGAGGATCCCGAGGTCGCGCGGGAAATCGCGACGCGTTCCACAGCCCGCGCACAATCCTCTCGACTGCCCAGATCTCTGAAGCTGGCCCCTGCTCTCTACAGCTCGAGCCGCGGCTCCGCCCCCGCACACTCCTGAAGCAGGGCGGAAGCTCCCGCCCGTCCGCGTCCGCCCTCCGGCCGCTCGGCTCTGGCCGCACCTGGACCTCTCGAGGGCGCTGCCCCCGCTCGTCGGGCGGAGCGCGCCGTCCGTCAGCCTGGCCCTGGCCCTGGCCCTGGCGGAGCCCTTCCCCCCGGCCCCCGGACGCGCAGGAAACTCGCCCCAGCACGCGACCGGTCTCTCCGCGCGGTGGCCCTCGCTCGCTCCTCAGCTCACAGGGCGGTCTCCACCGCGGCCCTCGGACTTCCGACTCCGCCGCGCGCCAGCTGCTCCACGCTGGAGCCCCCCGCCGCGAGAGGGGGCTGCCCTCCCGGTCCTGCCCCCGCAGGCTGCCCGAGTTCCGACCCGACACTCATCGCGGGCTCCTCCCCCTCCCGTTTCGGTGTCTTCCGCCGAGCTGCGAGTTCATGGGCTCCCACAGCCCCAGCGAACCCGGGAACCCGGCAAGGGCTCGGCCACCCGCGCACCGACTGCCCCGGGGCCGTGAGGGGTGCGGCTGACGTCACAAGCACCGAACGGGCGCGCGTCCGGGCTCCGGCTCCGTCCACACTCGCCGGCCGGGAACCGAACACGCCTGGAACAGACCGTCCGCACAGTCGCTGAAGGCCCGCGAGGCGCCGAGAAAAGAAGGCGAGAGTGTGCGGCCGGAGGGAACAGGATGAAGCCGCTCCCTTCGCGCGCCAGCCGGCCCTCCGCGGAGCCAACGGGAACTCCGGACGCGCAGATCGGGCCCGGCTCCCGACTCGAATTCTGAAGCGCCGCCGCACGTTACCGCCGCGAGGCGACCGGCGTCGTGAACGGCCACGCGACGAGGCTCGCTGCGAACAGCCTGACCTTCTCTCCGTCTCGGGTGAGCGCACGCGGCAGCCTGCGCCTCCTCGGCGCGTCCCCCCGCGCCTCCCCGCCTGCGGGCGCCCCCACGGCACCAGGCGCAATCACGGTCCAGCGGCTGTTCGCTTGCGCCCCGAGCGCGCCGCCACAGCACCCCACGCAGCCGGCTGCGGGCCGCGGCCGTCGCACGGCGCCCGCGGCACAAACTTGCAAGCCCGCCCTCAGAAGGCCGCGGCCGCGCGCTGCAGCGAAGCCCCCGCGGCGTTCAGTCAGGACGCGCCGAAGCGGTCCGACGCCCGCCGAGCCCCGCCGAGAGGCCGCGCTCCACGCGCGCGCCCGAGCCCGGCGGCGCCCGCTTCCCGCCCCTTCCGGGCTGGGGGCCGAGCGCGCGGGCGGCGCAGGGCTGCCGGAGGTGCCCTCGCGCCCAACCCGGCGAGCCGAGGGCAGGGGCTCTGCAGACCGACAAGAGGAGCATGAACGCCGTCAGGCGCACAACACTACCTTCTCGCGCGCGCGCGGGGGCGATGGCCACCCACGGGCGGACCAGCCGGGCCCGCCGAGCTCCCAGGATCCACCTCCCGGGCCCCGGACCCGCCCCCAGGCGTGCGCGGCGGGGCGGGCGCTGGGCGCGCAGCTCTTAGTCCCGCCCCGCCCAGGCGGCGTGGGATGGACGCTGCCCGCAGCCAATCGCCTGGCGGCGCGTTCCGCTCCGGACGCTTCCGCAAGCTGTGCGGCGCCGCGCGGAGCCGATCGCTGGCGCGGGGGCCTCCGGAGCAGCCGTCGCCCGCGCGCTGACGGGGTTCCGAGCGGGCCGCCGGGACTGAGGCGGCGGGTGAGTGGGCACGAGCGGCCGCGGGGGCTGGGCTGCTGTCCGCGGCGGGAAGGCGCTGTGGGGCAGGGAGGCTGGCGGGGAAGGTGGACTGCGGCTGCGTCGGCGGCTCCGGGTCGGCGGGCGCGGACCCGAGGGCCTCCGAGGCGCGTCCCGGGACCGCGTCGCTCGCCGCGGTCCTGTGGGCGGGGCGGCCGCGAGCCGGAAGGGCGAGTCTGAGGCGGGCGTGGGAGCCGCCGCGGCTTTCGCGGAGCTTCCGCGGGCCGAGCGCCCCCGCCGGGCGAGGGAGTCCCCGGGAGGGCCGTCGCCGCCCTCGAGGCCCCGGCGTGGGCAGAGCCGAGCGGCTCCTCACGGTCCGAAGCCCTGACGGAGCGCGGCGGACGCCCGGGAAGGCTTTCTGCCGTGGGGCGGGGCGCGCCCTGGGCCTCCGGCTCCGACGGAAATGTGCAGAGCTTTGCTGTTTTCCTTCCCACCGCGGACGGTGGACCGACTGTGCTGCGGCTCCTCGGAGCCCGGCCTGCGGCTTGGGAAGACGGGGACGCGGTGACCGCGCCTCCGGCTCCGCAGCAGCGCGGGCGCGCGGCCCCTCGAGCCCCGGCGCGTCCCGGCGTGTGCCGCTGCGCTCGCGGAGCCGGGCCGCGGAGCCGTGCGCTGGGCCGAGCGCGTGCGGCCCTTCGCTGCGGAAGCGCGTGCTGCACGGCGTTGGGAGCGATTCCTCGGCCGCGGCCGCTCGCGGGACCCAGCGGCCGGCGGCTTCTCGGACCTGTCGCGGGCGCGCCTCGCGGGCGGCCGTCCCCGGGGCCGGAGGACGTTCTTCGGGGCCGCTGCTGCCTTCGAGCGAGGCTGGGAACCGAGGCAGCGTCGGCATTGCAGTCCCGGGGGACTCATACCCCGTCTTCCTGCGACCGTCCTCTCCAGTGCCGTGGAAGGAACGACTCAGAAAAACCAAGAACTAAAATTTTAGGGGAGTTGAGGAGTTAGAGGAGGAAAGACTCGTTGCTGTGACTTCCCTTCTCATGAGACTGAGAAACCAACCTTCGCCCTTGGCCGCCGGGTTTCCCACCGCCGTGAGTTCTCCCAGGGTCAGTGTTTAAAGAGCGGGGACTTGCTCCTGACCGCTCTTTGGAAGCAGCGTTACGTTAGGTACAAGAGTCTGGCTATTCAGAAGACCGGCTGCATCCACTTTGCCTTTTTCTGTCTTTAATTCGATTATAATTAGCAAACGTAGGAGTATCAGGTGTGCGGGATAAAGATTTAACGACTGTAGGTTTCTCAGTGCTCATCAAGTTAGATAAACTAGTCTTGATCCCCGTTATTATTTCACCCATCCCCTCTCACCAGCCGCCTCGGGCAACCACCCCCGTTTGTTCTCTGTATTTAAGAGTGGTTTGGTTTGTTTTGTTTTGTTTTTTGGTCTTTTTGTTTGTTTTGATTCTTAAATTCCGTATATAAGTGAAATATATTGTTTGTCTTCCTGTAACTTACCTCACTTTAGCCTTACATCCTCTAGGTCCGTCCACGTTGTTGCAGATGACAAGTTTTCATTCCTTTTCATGGCTAAATAATGCTCTATTATACATATATTTGCATCCACACATCTTTATTCATTCACATGGGAGTGAACACTTGGGTTGCTTCCATATCTTGGGTATTGCAAATAATACTGCAGCTTTGTTTTTTTATGTTAGTTTTTTTCTGTTCGTACATTTTTCTCCTGAACTTTCACTTTGGTTTCATGATATAATAAAGTTTAGGTTTTCTCTTTCCGTTTGCGTTTTCCTGTCCATTATTTCATTTAGTAAAAACAACATGCTAGAAGACAAGCTTTAGGAAAGAGATTTTAATTTATTTTTTCAATAAGATCCATAAAAATAAGTGTTGTTTGTCTTACCCTGAAGTCCAATGTTAACAGTTATTTACTGCCTTCATTAGCATCTGCAAGTACTATGTTTTGGTGGGTGTGTGTGTTCTCTTACAGAACTAGAGAAAAATGATCCCAGTGACACTTAGTTTATCATGCCAGAATGAAGACTGTTTACGTTTCCAGTTATATCATTGTTAATTCATTTCATTGCTTTCCTGCAGAGCAAACATGAATGTTGGAGTTGCCCACAGTGAGGTGAATCCAAATACCCGTGTAATGAACAGCCGGGGTATGTGGCTAACATATGCCTTAGGAGTTGGCTTGCTTCATATTGTCCTACTGAGTATTCCCTTCTTCAGTGTTCCTGTTGCTTGGACCTTAACAAATGTTATACATAATCTGGTAAGAATTTCACTTTATACAAAGCACCTAAAAACCTAAGGTTTAGTATTTGTCAGGGACTGAGGGAAGAAGCAAAAGGGAGTTGCTGTTGAATGGGTACAGTTTCAGTTTTGTAAGATGAAAAGAGTTTTGGAGATGGATGGTGGTGATGGTTGCATATCAGTGTGAATGCACTTAATACCACTGAACTGTACACTTAGAAGTGATTATGATGCTACGTTTTATGTTATGTGTATTTAAACAATTTTTTAAAAAGTTTAAAGTTTCATGCTATAAAGAAGAAAAACACATGACTTAGTTTAATAGTTTTATTGAGATATAATCATATAGAATATTTAAACTTGCTGACTTACAGTTCAGTGATTTTTTTTTTTAATACATGTGACAATTTTGAAGAATTCTAACCTGGAATAGGATTATATTTTTTTCTATAATACTTAATATTTAAACATTGGGCCCTTTTTCTAAGTAAGGCCTCTTTTTTCTTCCTTATGGTTTTATGGAATCTAGAAAATAGTAGGTCATTTTAGCAAAAATTACAAGACACTAATTCAGGCTGTTACAATATATCGACTAACAAAAATGCTTCAGAAGTAATTATGGTTTTTGATTAACTGGAGACTAATAACCATCTTTGATTTCAATCCTTGTTAAACTTCAGTCCTTTCTAAACTGCTTGATAGTGACCTCTCTTATCTTTAACAGTCTAAGAAGGCAGAATGAAAGAGGAGAAATCCATTAGTTGAGTCTTATAATTGACTCCAGACTAATTATATTTTTAAAGATATCCAGAAAATGAGGAACATGGGATATTAAGGCAGGGAAATATAGGAGAAATAGTTCTTTTTTAAATTAATATTTTTAGTTCTTATCTTCTGAAGGGTATTTGAATTTGGAGGAGAACAAGGGTAATGTGGTGACAAAAACAAATAAATGTCATTTAGTCCATTTTATGTGATGGACTTTGGTAGGACTATTTTTAAGTAGTGACTTCTCTGAAATATTGTACAGGAGTTATATACGTTTTACTATATCTGTTTTACTATCGTTTTCTTTGGCTTTCATGAGATCACTTTTTCCTAGATATATTTCTCATTTTCCCTTTTCTCTTTCTTGTAAATTCTTCCTTCTGTTTTCCTCTCCTAAATATTTCTGCCCCCAAGGTTCAGTTCTTCATCTCTTTTTATTCTGTGTATTCTATCAAGATTACTTCATCCTTATTGCCAGATCATCTTGTACCTTAAGCCAAACGATTATAAATTGAACTCATTCCTGGTCTCTCCCTTACCACTCACAACCTGTTCCTCTGGCTTTTTTCCTGATCTAATCTAAAGGCACCACTGTCTGTCTGGTAAATCAAGCCAGATAGCTGAATGTCAAAGGTAAAGTGATTCTTGTAAAGAATTATCCAAATTGAGACTGTTTTGAGAGTAAAAGGGAGCGCTAATAAAAACTGTTCCAAGAAAATAAGTGTAAATCAGGACCATTCATGCTGTCTAAGATACGTGGTCAGTCTATTTTAGATTAACTCCTTTTCCTCTGCATTCCATATCCATTTAGTCAGAGCCCTGTGTTACTGCTTTACTGTCTCAGTTTGATCCCCACTGGGATTGCTATAATTTGTGCCCTTATTTTTTTCTCAGGTGGATTACTCTAGTAGATTAAATGGATTCCTTGATGTTCCGCTACCATCCTCCATTCCAATTTGGCAGAGAGTTATTTTAAAATGCACATATGCTCAAGTCATGCTCTGAGTCCTTCTATGAATCCTTATTATTTCATAGTAAAATAAGTTCCTTATGTGGCATACAAGACCAGTTGATAACAGTACAGTGTCAAGAAAAGGACTCAACCTTATCTCAATGCATCTCCAAACATGAGTATTGCTCTAACAGTAATGAAAATTATCTTATCTTTTTATTTTGGCTTAGGCTCTTTTCCCACTATTTTAATACCCTCCCTCAACCCTCCTCTGCTGAGCAGATTCCTACTTGTCCAGGAAAACTCGAATATCTCCATCTCCAGGAAGCTACAGAACTTCTATGCTGCATTCTTTTAAGTGTATTTGTCATAGTTTTATAATTAGGAATCTGTCTCCTTATTTCCCATATCTCTAAAGACCTATGTAACTGCTTGCTGAATTAGTCTGTGTTCTCATATAATTTTCCCTTCTCCAGTGGCACATGTATTAAATATACTTTAGAAGTTACCCTCTCCCCTTGCCCAGATGTTTTCAAGTTGGTTGACTGAGATTTTGAAATACAGTATGTGTCTCTGAACAAAGCATAGGTAATTGACAACTTGTTGGAAAGCACACTTTTGACTTATTAGTTCACCACACTAAAAACCTAACTACCAGCCATTGATGTAGCAATTAACATGACTCCAGATTTAAATTTCCTTTGAAGACAGAGTACATTAAACCAATAAAATATTAAATAGTCCTGAGCCCTTTTAAATGGGAAAATAGACCTACTTGTTATCCGTGGTTAGAAAAATTACTGCCTTTAACTTTCTGAACCATACAGTAGAAGCCAACAGTGATTGTTTGTATTCATTTTTACAGTGCTATAGTTCACTTTTAGAGGTATTAATATTTCACAGAATTCTCAGCCTAGCTTTTTAAAGAATGAAAATGTTCTGTATTTTTAGCCAGTAAATATTAACGGCTAACCATGAGCTACATATTTTCTTCCCCAATTTTTTTGATTTGGGTATAAATTTTCCATCACTAAATTTTATGGAATAACTATTAAAAATAATGGGATAGAAGATGTATGGTCAGATGAGATTTTATTCTTTTTAATTTTTTAATTAATTTTTTTTTTAAATTTATTTATTTGACAGGCAGAGATCACAAGCAGGTAGAAAGGCAGGCAGAGAGAGAAGAGGAAGCAGGCTCCCCACGGAGCAGAGAGCCCAATGTGGGGCTCGATCCCAGGACCCTGGGATCATGACCTAAGCCGAAGGCAGAGGCTTTAAGCCACTGAGCCACCCAGGTGCCCCTATATAAGATATTTCTGTTTGAATATTCTAAACACTAGTGATACATGTAATTTGAAGGAAGTAATGAGAGGATTGTTTTTCTCTTTGATGTTTCTAATACATGCATGGGTTAGAGTAGAGATTCTTAACTTTTTGGGTCCTATACTCCTCAGAATTTAACAGACAATTTCTGTTTAATTGTCTCCTGTAAAGCCCATGTGAGAATGGTTTCCTTGTGCTTACAGAATAAACATTCCTTAGCTTAGTGTCATCTTGGCTTAGTATCTAGTACTTGCTGCATACCAACCTTTGTTCCTGAGGTGTTCAGGCTAATGGGAGAACAAACATGTAAACAATGCTAACAAAATATATTGTGCTAGAAATAAAAGTATTTTTAATAAAATTCTATACAAGCACATAAGCTATTACTAATGAGGGAGGCTTCACAAGGAGTTGTCGCTTGACAAGAATGAGATAGTTGATAAGGTAGCATCATAGCTTTTGCCTCAGCAGCAAAGAACCTCCACATTGGCCATATACTCTGACTGTACCTTTGGTAGCGGTTTCTTCCCTACATTATAGTTGCTTCTGGATGTCTTTTTCTTACTGTCTCATAGAAGATTGCATTTTTTTCAAGGCTGTGGACGTTTCTTACTCAGTTTTATATGTGCATACATGTCATGTGTCCTGTACATATAAGCCATTTATTAAATGCTTTTTGACTTAAATCCAATAGAACAAGAGTGTGTTTCTGTATAGCTTAGGTGTTATTGTAGCTAAACAACTTTTGTAATGCCTGATGGAGTAACTGGAAAGTAGACTCAGTTTTGAAAAGAATGGCTCTCTTAACTTAGTTAATAATATAAAATTTCAAACCACTAATTTTTCTTTTTTTTCCATATATTTATTAAAAGTTGAAGAAGCAAAAAAGACACCTCATTGTGACTTCTAAGACGAAAACTGATGATAATATTTAGGCAAGAATATTCTGTTACTGGTGCCTCAGTGATCCATCCTGCAATGAAGTACTACCAATGATCTAAATAGAATCATAAAATCAAGGATACAAAATCTAGCATATATTGGTTTTTTTCCTAATGACAAAATTAGATGTTCAAACATATCCCCAGACAGAATGGATTTTAGTAATGTTTTATACTTTCAAAAAAGCTAACTTCAGGGCCACCTATGTGGCTTAGTTGATTAAACATCTGACTCTTTTTTTTTTTAAGATTTTTTATTTATTTATTTGACAGAGAGAGAGCACAAGTAGACAGAGAGACAGGCAGAGAGAGAGAGAGAGAGAGGGGAAAGCAGGCTCTCCACTCAGCAGAGAGCCCGATGCGGGACTCGATCCCAGGACCCTGAGATCATGACCCGAGCCGAAGGCAGCGGCTTAACCCACTGAGCCACCCAGGCGCCCCCAACATCTGACTCTTGATTTTGACTCCAGTCATGATTTTGGCATCCTGAGATTGAGCCCCGCATCTGGCTTTTCTCCTTCTCCCCCACCCTTTAAATCAATAAATAAATCTTTTTAAAAATTAACTTCAGAAGAAACACTATTGGGCACGGTGGCGATTTGAAAACCAAATTGAGTTGAACATTATATCTACTATATAACCATCTTTGTTGTGTTAGAAAAGAACCATGGAGACAAAGACAGTCTTAATATTTTCCAAACCATTTTCCCCAATGCAGAAATTTTATTATTATTTATGAATTTGTATGTTTTTATAATTTTGTAAGTATCATCAGATTTATTAATATGACCCTAAACATTCCTATACATCAGGGATAAGATACTCTTGTTTCCTGAGTGGGTGGCTCAGTTAGTTAAGCTGCTGCCTTCTCTGCCACTCCCCTTGCTTGCGCTCTCTGGCTCTGTCTCTCTGTCAAATAAATAAAATCTTAAAAAAAAAAAAAAAAAGAAAGATAATCCTGTTTCCCAATAGGAAAGGTATTAGAAAACCTAAATGTAATGATGTAAAGTTATCCTGATTTTGTGTGTGTGTGTATTTTCAGTTTAATAGAAGATGAAAACAGGTTAGTTTCAGTTGATCTTTTATTGGTTTTCACCAAATAATATTCATATGCCTCTGGAAGTTTTATTTTGCTTTGAAGAAACTGGCCACAGCCTTTCACAAATATTATGAAAGCTTAAAATTTGAGCTGTTAAGTTGAATCACCCATACTGTCATAAGCCCTCTGGAACTATCTTAATGCTTACTGACAAATACTAATTTTATATTTGGTATTGATTATATAACCCCTTGCTTGTTTTCCAGGGGATGTATGTATTTTTGCATGCAGTAAAAGGAACACCTTTTGAAACTCCTGACCAGGGTAAAGCAAGGCTCCTAACTCATTGGGAACAACTGGACTATGGAGTACAGTTTACATCTTCACGGAAGTTTTTCACAATTTCTCCAATAATTCTGTAAGTGGTGGAAATTTCTTAGGTATGAAGAAGATTGGGTAAGAGGGAGCGGTCCTTTTAGTAGGTTGAATTTCAATTAGAAACAATATTTGTTGAAACATCTACCAATAAAGAGCTACCACAGAGCATAAAATACAGGCAAAATTTTTAACAGCTGAAATGAACTGTTTTTACCTCAGTCAGTAATACATAGAGACAACATAGTGTGCCTATTAGTATGTTTAGATATTCTGGGTTATACAAGTCAAATATATCCTAGCTCATAGCCTTAAGTTGCTTACAAGAAAGCTAAAGATACCATCTTATCCCGTATCTTCCTAAACATGGATTTGGATGATTTCAGATGAATTTGATTGACCACCTCCCCCCTGGCCCTGCCCCCAATTTAGATGTTCAAACTCATTGGGAGACACTGCTGTATAGTTTATAGACAAGAGAAGTTAGGCTTTCATCGTAGAACAGATCTCGGTCAAATCCTGTGTTTATCACTCACCCTGCTTGGTTTGTTCATAAATGAAATTCTGACCACTAGTACATAGCTCAGTTTGATGCCATAAGAAATAAATGAGATAATACCTATCTGTAAAGCATTTAACCTTAAGTTACCTCCTTTTACCTGATATTCAGGGCCTTTCAGAGTGGTTCCTGCCTCGTTTTCCCTCTGTGTGACTATTTTACCCCCATCCACCTCCCATCTGGTAAAACTTTTCTAGCCAGCATTTCTTGAATACTTCATACATAGTCCTATTTCTGTGCCTTTGTTCAAATCATTTCTCCTACCCCAGATACCTTCTCCTTTCATAATTTATCATTCTTTCAAGATTTAGATCCTACCTCCTCAATAAGGTCTTTTCCTTAGCACCTATCCTTAAGTAATAATGGTCTGTTTTGAGCTTTAGTAGTTATTACATATCCCTTATTTATGCCACTTTGTATTATCTGTGATTGTAAATGATTTGTTTGTGCAAAGAATTTGTCAGTGCATAGATTGCTTTGAATCCCACACTCAGTGTAGTTGCATACGTATAATGGACATTTTACATATATCTTAGTCAAACACTGGGTACCTTATAGCTTATATATAGTAATGCATCCATGATAAAATCAGTGCAGTCTGGAATAACTGGGAAGATTTCTTGGAGGCTTTAGGATTCCTTAAACTAGAATTTTAGATAGATGAGCAGAAAAAGGAAGGCTCTTTCAAATGAGAAGAATAAATTGATCATAAAGTGATTTCTTTTTTCTTACATTGATAGCACTTTGAGGAAATTTTTAAAGGTTTTGTTCCAGCCCCCTATAAAATTAACATAAAAAGATTAATGATTTATATGATATAATAAAGATAAGTGCAGTAACAGGAATAATAGTTATACAAACAACCCTAAATTTGGATTTAAGCTCTACTGCTTACTAGCTGCATGACTTTTGGCTATTTCTTTGAAAGCCTCAGTTTCCTCATCTATAAAATGTTGAGGATTGCATTATAATTAATGTAAAAAGCCTGACATTTCTACTGAATTTTCAGTAAGAGCTATCACAAAATAGTCAACTAAAATGTACCTGTGTACAACATCCGTATTTCTAAAAATGTATTTTTGACCCACAGGTATGATTTCAAATATTCTGTGATTAAATTCCTTATATAACTGGAGAAACAGCATTAAAGCCATCTATATAAATTGATACTTTTCAGAGTGCTTTCATAGTTTCTTATTTGATCATCATTTGTCAGGTAGGTGGGGCATGCAATGTTATCCCAGATTTTTAGATAAAGAAATAGGTTCAAATGCGTTACCTTGTTTCAGTCTTACAGCTAGTTAGAGTCCAGAGCCCAGATAAAATCCTAAACTTCAATATAGGTCTCTTTCCGGTATACCCTTTGGTAACTGGAAATGGGCAAATGGAAATCTGGCATCTTGCAGTTAAATAATTCCCACCTTGGTTTTGCATCCCTTTGGAGGGTTGTCTTAAGTTTTCTAAGAACCTGTCATTTACACACAAAGTTAGTCTTTAATAAAAGACCTAAAGGGGGGGGGGGGGGGGGGGGGGGGGGGGGGGAGGGGGGAAAACAAGGGAGACATGTGCTACAGTATGAGAAACCATTCCAAGAAGATAAACTATTTCCAACATATCAGGTTATACATTAAACCCATAATGATTGTAGGAAATCAGATATGCTTACTAAATGCAAATGCAGATATGCTTACTAAATGCAAGCTATTTTGTTAGTGAAGGAAGTATAAAAACAGTCTTCAGGTATATGAAATGTGGAAGAAAGGGTTTAGACTGAAGGTTGAGGAGTATGGTTTATTTTTCCAGAAGTTCTGATTATAGTTTGTGAAATAGGTGGAAAATTATAGAATTCCTCAATTTAGATGATTCTGAAAATGATATATGGAGCTCTCTGTGATTTTTTAGTTATACCTGAAAATAGCTGTTCTTTTCTAACCATATTATACAAGATATTTTTTTCCCCTTATTAGAAATTAATGACAGTACTTAGAGGAAAGGCTACTAGGATACTTTCCTGTATACTCTAATAGTACTAATTAGATGAACAGCCATAGCAGAATAACTTCTTAGTTATGGTCAAGTAAAGTATGATATTTTAGTCTTTACATCTTTTCTATAGTAGGATACTCTCAGTGGCCAGATGATGTGTCTGCACTCTTGATGTACCCCTGGGTAAAACTAGACAATTCTCACTTGATGGTTTATGGTCCTAAAGGTAGCTTAGTCTTGTTAAAAAAAAATTCTCAGATGTTGAATGTCTTTGAATATGTACATATGTCCAATTCAGCAAAGCAGTTGGAATTTTACAGCAGTGTCTGTCAGTTTTCCAGTTAAATTGGTTGTCAACCTGTACAGCTATAATATGGAAATGAGAACATCAAAAGGGCGATCAAGTATTTGATTTCTTTCAAAGATACTGAATTGTACTAATGTATGAACACCCCATTTTTACAACTTTATAGCAGTAGTTTTTAACCTTTTGGTACATCACAAAGCCTTTGAAAATATGATAGATGCTTTGGATCTGGATCTTCTCTGCAGAAATACAAAACTGTACGTGAAATTGCCTTATACTTTAATGGATACTAAGTAGCAAACACCTTGTTTTCTTTTAAGATTTATTTATTTTGGAGAGGGAGAGAGAGAGAGAATCCCAAGCAGACTCGATGCTGAGCATGGAGCCTGTTGCAGGGCTTGCTCTCACCAACACCAAGATCATGACCTGAACCAAAACTGAATGTTGGACGCTCAACCAGCTGTGCTACTCAGGCGTCCCGCAAACACATTCTTTCAAATGCATTTAACATAATGGCAGAGATGTGAAATGTGTGTATATGCCTCCGTTAAATCACTTTTTAAATCCCAAATTAATTTAGGCCCCAAAGGTATTTATTGTTTCACTGGCCTTTTTTACCTTTAAATTTTTTACCAATTTTACATGTTATATATGTTTTTAATTTTTATTTCTGCAGATATTTTCTGGCAAGTTTCTATACGAAGTATGATCCAACTCACTTCATCCTAAACACAGCTTCTCTCCTGACTGTGCTAATTCCTAAAATGCCACAGCTTCATGGTGTTCGGATCTTTGGAATTAATAAGTATTGAAATGTTTTGGAATGGAACAAAAATGTTTACAGCTACTGAGTTTTCTGTAAGGAAGGAGTGGTTAGGAAACTGCACTGTTTCCATGATAATGTGAAATGAGAAGTATTTACATTGGAGGGCCAGTTGCTGGTTCTTCATATGCTGTTTTGAAGGGCAGATATTTACTATAAGATGCCTCTGTCTAATGCATGTGGTGTCTTTCTAAAGAGAGGCTTTACAGGCAGGCTGGGCAGGCCCAGCTTATAAGTTAAATGGCTGTAAAGTGAGGGTATAGTAGATAAATCCAAGGAAAGAAGAGATTTATAAGATACTAAGAACACCTTAGCTTATAATGAGTGGACATTATGTTAGGAGAAGAAAATTTCCAATCATTCAGTCAGTTTAAGCAGACATACATGTAAACCAGAATCATCTCTTTACAAGTTTATTACAGATCATTTTTATTACAGTTTATTACAGATCATTTTATATTCCTCTTGTGTTACATAAGAGGATATTTCCCTCTTGTTTTATACAAGCCAATCCCTACTTTATGATTGTAATTTTTTGGTTTTGCTGGCTCGACACTGTATTGAAGGATGAGGTCATTTTTACATTTATTAAGTTACTGTGAAGGTCCACCTTCATGACTGGTGATAGAAGACAGCCAGGCACCTTATAAAGAGCCTCTGAGTCAGACTTCTCATTTTGGAGCAGAGTGGGTTTTGTTGCCTTTCCAGACACAGGGCTGCTAATCCAGTGAAGAAAATAATTTATTTCACACAGTTAAAATATATGATAAGTTAAAGCTCTCTGCTTATTTAGTTGATCAATCTGATTGTGAAAGACTGCTGTTGTTTAGAAAAGGAAACAAAATGGACAGCTATTTAGCCGACCTGTGGTCTGGCAGAAACTGCTTCTCTAGCAGTAGTACCAAAGTAAATAATGGAGTCGTCTTTAGTGGGATTGCAGTAAAAAAAAAAAAAAAAATTTCTTTTCTTACACCCCCTGCTCTCAACCCCCATACTTTTCCCATTAATGTTTTGCCTTTCAATACATGAATTTTAGTGCAGATTAACCCAGAGTGGTAACTGTTTCCAAAGCAGCAACCACATTGAATTCTTGTGGCTTAGAGACACTTCCGATAGCTGGCATTAATTACAAGAAATAACTTATACTGCTTTGAGAAGGACATATGTCAAAAACAAAGTTCTGATACGGGATGAAACTGAAAAGTCCGCTAATATTTGTAAACAAAACTGAGTGAAAAGAGTTATAGACCAACTGAAAAATCAATTTGTTTCAATAAACTGACTTTTGGGGGCTAATGATCATTATTTTGTATTACAGAAGTACCGAGTTTAGAAATCAGTTGTGTAATAATGCTTTTGTATGTTTGTCTTTTCCCATGTATTTTTAAACCAGTAATCTATACTTGAATAAAACTTTTCTTTCATGTAAGATTATTGCAGGTAATCTCCAAATTCAGTCAGCAATGTCACATTTATTTTTCAAGGTTTTTTTAGGCAACTAAATTTGTAAAATGAAGGTAGTTAAAAATGTTCCTTTGCTTTTCTTCATTTTAAAGGCTTACATTTTTGCACAGACTTCAGAGATAGAAATCTGCTTCTGTTAATGCAGGCCTTCTGCTTTTTTCCCCACTTATCACCCACCTTCGAAGTTTTAAAAATATTTATTCAATAGATATTTAAGGGCCCAGTCTTGTGTAGGTATTGTTTTAGGTGTTGTGACTATGGTTTGCGAGCGAGACAGACAAAATCTTTTCCCTTACAAACTTACGTTCAAATTGGAGAACAGATAATAAATGAGTCAAAACATACTATTTCATGTAGTGATAACTGACATGGAAAAATATTAAGCAGGTGAAAGTCAGGAGAGCCTACCTCAGAAAGCCTTCACTAATGTTCCTAAGGTGATTTTTGGATGAGAAAGGCGTGATAAGAAGACAAGAGTCGTAAGAAATGAGGTCAGAGAAATAGAGTCAGATGATAAGAGGGCTCTATTGGCCAAAGTAGTAAGCAAATTTTCTTCTAAGCTTGATGAAGCCATTGGATAGTTTTACATAGATTAAAGGGATCGGATTTTTTTTTTTAAGGGTTACTGGCTAATGTTGAGAATAAAGTGTAAAGCAATAGGAAGCAGGAGGAATAGTTGGAAAACTACTACAGACAAGAGCTAGCTCCGACTAGGAAAATGGCTGATGAAGTGGTGAGAAGTGATCAAATTTGGGATATGCTTTTTGGTCTTAACACCAGGATGAATGGTTGTGTTAAATATGGTAGCTTACCAATTTCATAAGTTTGTATCGTTTTATGTTAAAAAAAAAAACACTTTTTTTTTAAAACAAAATCTGTAATGACTGTGACTATTATTTGGAACAAAAGTAATTATTGTGCTGTAATTGTTCCTAATTTCAAATCAGGAAACAATGGCAGTTTCTAAATATACATGAGTTCAGAACTACCACTAATTTTAGGATTCATTGGTGAATTTCCCCGGCAACAGTTATTACTGTGGAGTTCCATGGTGGTTTTCTACTTCCCTATTCCTTCTACATTTATTTATTCAATCATTATATTATTTTGGACTTGCAGATGTTTTTTGGCTTACAGTTCATTGTCCTTCCTCATTTGTTGTTCAAATGTTCTCCAGATTTGGCATTGGAAGTCCAAGTTCCCAGTGATAATTTCCAAGTTGGCTTCTGTTGAGCTACACCCTGCCTCTTTTTCTTAAGCATAGAACTATTTTCTGGGCGCCTGGGTGGCCTGATCATGACCTGAGCTGAAGGCAGACGCTTAACCCACTGAGCCACCCCGGCGCCCCTAACTTCTAATCCTAGCTTTAAGTTTACTCGCTGTATGACCTGCAGATCATCAAACTCTGTGGTCCATTTGCCTCATCTGTCAAATGAGGACAGTAAGTAATTATTTCACAGGATCATAGTGAGGTTTAAATAAATTAATCTGCAACACTGCTCGGGACAACCGAAGTTAGTTGCTAGTTATGGTTACTATTGTGACACAACGTTTTGAAAGCGTGAGTTTCACCCAGAAAACTCCACATTCTGGTAGTTCTGGATGTACTGGTATCTGACAGTAGACCGTAGCTGCGACTTCCACAGGGACTCCCCGGTCTTCCACTCACTCCCACCAAGCACCTGATGCCACTCAGACGCGGGTGTGTGTGGCAGCCTTACTCCGTGGGGCGCGGGCAGCGGAGCGAGTCCCTGCGGGCCGGGCGGGCCGGGCGGAAGGCAGACCGGGATGAATGTATTCGCCACGTGACAAGTTCCCACGCCAGAAATAGGAAAGCAAAGCACACTGAAGAGGCCCAAGAAGGAGTATTTTCCTGAAGGTCGTGTGCACGGCAAGCAAAGACCGTATTCTAGATTTTTCATGGTGAACGAATTGCACAGCCCCGTCCCCTTTGTACTCACAGAAATGAGGCCGCCCCACGCCTTGGCTCCCCGGTTTAGCCCGGCCGCCCCGCAGCGCTGCCGTCCCCCGCACGCTTCCAGGCGGGCGCGGCGCCGTCCCCTCGTTCCACCCGGCTTGGGATCGCGCTCGTCCGGCCGCAGCCTTCAGAGCGGACGGACGGACGCTCCTCTTCGGACAGGGGCGGCCGAACTCCTGCCACAGGCCGACGAGCTTTCCACGCAGCGTAGTGTCCGGGAGTTGACGCCGCGGACTCCGTCCCCCGTCGGCTCCACTGGGTCCCAAGCCGGTGACCCTGCAGAAGCCCTGCCGCCCGTAAGCCTAAGGGCCGCGCAGGGCGGCGCGCGGCGTCCCGGACGAGCGCGGCTCCGCCCCGTGAGTGACGTCACTTCCGGGGCGACCGGCCCGCCCCTGGCTCTGGGGGAAGCGCGGTCGGCCGTCCTCGCGGGGCAGGGTCCGGCGCTGTGGCCGCGGTGGTGCGCGGGGACGGAGGGTAAGGCGGCCCGCCCTCCGCACGGCTTTCTTCCCGCCTGGTCCGCCGGCCCGGGACGGGGTCCTCTCGGGAGCCTTCGCGGCCCGCAAGACCGGTGCTTCGCTCCGGCTTCCCCGCGCGTGTCCGTGACGCGACTCCGGGTCCTTCGGGCGGCGGGGCCGGGCCTGCGCTCCCCGCCTCGGCCCTCGCGCCACGGCCGTGCCCACCGCGCTCAGCCCGGGCCCTGCGCCACGGGGACGATGAACGTCCCGGCGCGTCCTCGGACGTCCCGCTGCTGCGGAGGGAAGGGCCGCGGGAGCCCCCGGAGTTCTAGAACGGGCCGTCGGGGGCAGGAGAGCAGACACGTGACCGTGCGCAGGGACCCGGTGCTCCGGTGAGGGCCGCTGTCCTGTCGGGGCGACCACCGAGATGCCCTCGTGCTGAAGTGGAGGTGGCGCTAGGAAACTTGGGGTCGCGCGTGACGTGGGCCTCGGCTCGCAGCGCTTCAGTCGGTGAGGCCCTCGGGCGGGGAGCCTTGCGGAACGTCGGCGCACGCCGGGCAGCCGAGCTGTGTCTTTTATGCGGATTGTTTTCTGACCGAGTTGCTAAATTTATTTTGGAAGCGCTTTCCAGGAAATGGGACGCATTTATCTGTTCTGTTGGCCTTTGTCATTTTTCTTAAACCGATTTTGTCTTCTGTAGCTCTCAAAAAATAAATAGCACTTTGCAAAGGACTGTCCGTGCGACTATGAGCTGTTTGACGAGTAATGAATAGTTGACTGAGAACATCATGGTGGTACCGAAAGTTTCACAGTTGATGTCCGTGTGTTCACCGCCGAGGGCACTGTACTCATTCATACGGTTGTTTCCGTTCGCACGCTGCTATGGCCTTTAGAAATTTTTGCTAACTTTTACAAAACTCTCTTCTAACTTTACAAAACTATTATATTGAAAAATAAACCAATAAAATTGGAATTTTGCTTAACTGAATGGGTTAGTGGTTATTGTCAGTTCCAAGTAATTAGTTTGTCTCTTCATTTCTTTTCCAGGAGTTATTTATAGAGTAAGTATGCTAATACTGAGTAAGACAGCAGGAGTCTTTTCTAAACCAGCAAGAAGGAAAACTTACGAATTTTTAAGAATTTTTAATTTTCATCCTGGAAAACCGTTTCTTCATAAACTAGTGTTGGGAATCGAAACCAGTTGTGATGATACAGCAGCTGCTGTGGTGGATGAAACTGGAAACATTTTGGGAGAAGCGATACATTCCCAAACTGAAGTTCATTTAAAGTAAGTAGACATTATCTTGGTAGTTCCCACTTTTGGGAAAAACAAAGTGAAATAATTATTTTCTATTTATCATATATAAAAGTTCAATTTTAGGAGCTAAGTTCTTTTGTGCAAAAGCTCCTAGTAGCTGTAATAGAAAACCTTAAACCCTGCACCCTGGCTTTTAAGGCTGTCCACAGTAAGCTCTCACTTTAGCTGAGCGTCTTGTGAAAAGAACTAAGCTCATTCCCAACTCTGAGATTTATCCATGATTTCCCCTTAGTAATGCCTTTTCCTCTTTTGTCCACCTGTACGTTTCATGGTCTTGACTAAAGTCCTAGGAGAGCATAACTCCATCTCTAGCCTATGTTAATCTCTGGGGAAAAAAAATCCTATTCACCTTTATACCTATAACTCATGTTGGTACTTAGAAAATAATACACTGTTGGTCGCCTGGGTAGCTCAGTGGGTTGGGCCGCTGCCTTCGGCTCAGGTCATGATCTCAGAATCCTGGGATTGAGCCCCACATCGGGCTCTCTGCTCAGCGGGGAGCCTGCTTCCTCCTCTCTCTCTCTGCCTGCCTCTCTGCCTCCTTGTGATCTCTCTCTGTCAAATAAATAAATAAAATCTTTAAAAAAAAAAAAAGAAAGAAAGAAAATAATACACTGTTGTATAAAAGCATTGAATGGTGCAAGGTTTATAAACCCGTGTCTTTGCAGAGGACCACTAGTGAGGCTACAGAGATGAGTGGGCTGGGTATAAAGTGGAAAATACCTGGAAGAAGAAGAAGCCAGTTGTGGCCATGTAGAAACGTAGGCGCTGTTTTATTTGACCCTCGGAATTTTCAAGAGAAAATGGAAATCCAGAATATAACTGTAATATCTCCAGGTGTTAAAATTAGTTGTTAATTCAAAATATATTAAAATGCTGCACAAATCAAATATGCCTTCAAGCCATCAATTTATAACACTTGAATAGTGAAAAAGGTTGGTATTTTGAGATCACAGACCTGTGTTTGAATTACGAATTAAGCAATTGGTGTTGGCTCTGATTTTAGGCAAGTTCTTTATCCTTTCTGATTGTGTTTTCACACCTGTAAAATGGGAAAGATAATAACCTGCCTTATAGGATTGTAGGGAGTATAATAGAAATAATATATATGAAAAGACAGAATATACCTCTAATAGTTAAATACTGTGTGAAACAGACTGAGGTAAGATTTAATCAGGTGTAGTGAAATACTAAAAAGTCCTTTCCTTCAAGGAGCTTAACCTGTTCTCTGAGGCGTGATATATAGACCTGCAAGGAAACACAGCATTCAGTCCAAGGCAGCATAAAGTATCAAACAAGTGGTACAGACAGTAACTATTACTACCATGCCTCAGTCCCACTCCGTATTTCTGAGTGTCCTGGACGTTTGCACATGTAAATGTTGACTGTGTAGAAAGGCCTTCCCTGACGACTTCATTTAAATTCAGTATCCCCAGCATGCTTATTCTGTTTGACCACACCCTGCTTGTTTTCTTCATCATCCTTTTGATAATTTTTACCTTTGTTTATTTCTGTGGTCTTTTCCCCAGTAGACTCTGAACTCCATGGAGACAGGCTCCGTCTTAACTGTCTGTATTACCCACTGCACTGTGCCAGGTAGCCAGCGCGGCATCTGGTACACTGCAGGGGCTAGTGGCCTTGGATTTAGGCCTTCAATGAATGGAGATGGAGAAAAATATTGTAGCAGGAGTAAACATTGTAGAGGCAAAGAGGTGAGAAAGTAGGACAGACGTTCCGTTTAGTTAGTGCCCAGGTCACTGGAGATGAATACACAGGAAGTAAACTTTGTGGAACCGTCTACACAGCTCATCTTGGCGTTTACTGAATTCCTACCAGGCAACATTTGAAGCACCGTGGTACAAATATGACTAAAATGCATGATCCTTGCCTCTGAGCAGCTTACCATGTCAAGTGCTTTACAGTGTAGGTTTACATTCTAATGCAACGATCTTACTATCTAACTATCTACGGTCATACACGGTTTTCTGTGCGTAATGTACAGAAATGTGCGTAATGTACAGAAATGTGCGTAATGTAGTAATGGTAAGTAGCCCCTATTACTGTTGTGAGGAGTAAATGTAAATTCTTCCAAGGTGTGTGGCGCAGTTCTTGACAAATAGCAAGAGCTCAATAGAAGCTACTTATTAGCATCAGTCGTACTTCTAGTACTGTGACAAGTGAGTGAAGAAGACAGTCGGGTAAGCAAGTCATTGTAAAGCAGCATGGAAAATGCATTGATAGAGGAGTGGTTAGTGGGGGGTGTCCTTTCTTCAAGCCAGAAACTGAAGGACAGTCAACTTTTTTTCTCACCACTGTCGAATCAGTCGTAGTAAATCTGCCTCCCAAATATTTCTTCAAACGTTTCCCTCCCTTTCCGCGTAATTCAAGCCCTTGTCTCTTGCCTGAATTCTTGGCTCCTACCTTGAGGCCAGATGGTTTCCCTGACTTTCTATTAGCCTTAACCCCTCGATCACCTACTCTTTATGCTGTGTACAAATTAATTATTTTGAGAATAAAGCCACGGTTTTACTCATCTCTTTTGTCTCAAGTGCTTAGCTAGCATAATCCTTTGGAGATAAAATACATAAAAGAGGTACAAAAAGGAAGGGAGGTAGGCATGTGGGAGAAGGAAGAAATCAGTAGAAGAGGATTTAGACTTGGAGTTACCCAAATTTCAAGAAAGTAAATGTTTTTGAGTAGGATAGTTAGGGGTCAGCATTTTGCTTTACTTTCCGGCAACACAACATAGAATGGACTCCAGGGAATTGGATTTAGAAGGTTCTGAGTAGACTGAGATAATGGGAGCTTCTCAATCAGGCTGCTGTGGGAATGGTGATGTACTTAATTGTGGGAAGGGAGATAAAGGAGATAAAGATGAAGCTGGAAACCCAAGTCATTAGAAGGTTTAATGCCATTAACAGAGTTGAAGAATATAAGAGAAAAAGTAGCTTTGAAGAATTAAGGAAAATGGTATTACTATATATAAATGTGTTGAAATAAGATTGTTTCTTTTATTCCCCTCATTGCCTGATACAATATATATTATAACAATATTTTAAATAATGTATTTATAGCAGAGGTAGAGAGAGCATGAGCAGGGAGCGGAGCAAAGGGAGAGTGAGAAGCAGACTCCCCACTGAACAGGAGCCTGCTTTGGGGCTCCATCCCAGGACCCTGGGATCAAGACCTGAGCTGAAGGCAGATACCTAACTGGCTGAGCCACCCAGCCTCCCTGCATATTATAACTATTAAGTAAATATTAATTGAATGCACCTACTAAGGGTTTTCATATCTGTATAGAAGTTACAGTGTTAAATATTTAAAGGTTTTTTTGAGAGTAGAGGTATATCTTGCTCTGCTTCTCTGGTGGTAAGTTAGTCACATGCTGGCATTTTTTTTGCTAGCAGCTTTGCCTCCTACTTCTTTACTCTTGACATTTTTTTTTTAAGATTTTATTTATTTATTTGACAGAGGTCACAAGCAGGCAGAGAGAGAGGAGGAATCAGGCTCCCCACTGAGCAGAGAGCCCTATGCGGGGCTCGATCCCAGGACCCTGAGATCATGACCTGAGCCGAAAGCAGAGGCTTTAACCCACTGAGCCACCCAGGCGCCCCTGCTCTTGCCATTTGGAGTGGGTCCTACATAAACCCAAAATCAAAATTACCAGCTCTGGCACCAGAGTCCCAACTGTATTTCGGGATTGCAAGCTGTCTGCTGTCCTGCCGTGACCTCAAGTACAGTGTGTGTAAAAATAAACTCATCTTCTTTACAAAACTGTCTTCAAGTTTCTGTTATTCTTTCTTTTCTCCTAGTCACTCCAGCTCAATATGTGAATCATGTTGGTGCTGTGGACCCTTTTCCCCTTACATCCAGTCAGTCAGAACAGTTTTCAAGGATCTCTCCCCCTTTCTTTCACTTCTCATGATCATGTAGTTTAAGATGTAAACAAATACTTTTAAAATGACCTCTTTAAAAATTCTCCATGTATGGGGCACCTGGGTGGCTCAGTGGGTTAAAGCCTCTGCCTTTGGCTCAGGTCATGATCCCAGGGTCCTGGGATCGAGCCCCGCATTGGGCTGTCTACTCAGTGGGGAGCCTGATTCCTCCTCTCTCTCTGCCTGCTTGTGACCTCTGTCAAATAAATAAATAAAATCTGTCTACTCAGCAGGGAGCCTGCTTCTCCCTCTCTCTCTGCCTCTCTGCCTACTTGTGATCTGTGTCTGTCAAACAAGTAAATAAAATCTTTTTAAGAAAATTCTCCATGTAGGGACACTTGGGTGGCTCAGTCAGCTAAGCTTCTGCCTTTAGCTCAGATCATGATCCCAGGGCCCTGGGGTGAGGTCCCACATCACACTCCTTGCTCAGCATGGAGCCAGCTTCTCCCTTTGCCTGCCACCCCACTGCTTGTGCTCTCTCTCTGTCTGACAAATAAATAAACAAAATGTTTTAAAAATAAAAATTCTATCTCCAGAGAGATTAATTTTTCTAAAATCCAATTTTATCCTGTCCTTTCCTTGTTCAAGACATCTTCCATAGAATGCTTCTTAAGATTGTTTTGGTGGTTCCATTCATCATCAAATCCATAGGAATTCGTTGTGTACAATTTTGAAAAGTCAGACATTACACCTTTAATCACTATATACTGAGTTTTGATAGTGTGCTGCATTACAAGGCATGCATATTTGAATATACTTGACTAATATATTTAGCTGTAAAATAATTTGAAAACGTGCCTTCAGCCCTAACTTTTCTTACTCTGTGTTCACAGTCTTGAAATTATAAGAAGCTGTTTTTTTGTTTCTTCCAGAACAGGTGGGATTGTTCCTTCAGTAGCTCAGCAGCTTCACAGAGAAAATATTCAGCGGATAGTGCAAGAAGCTCTCTCTTCCAGTAAAGTCTGTCCAAGTGAACTCTCAGCAGTCGCAACCACTGTAAAACCAGGACTTGCTCTAAGCTTGGGAGTAGGCTTATCATTTAGCTTACACCTAGTAGACCAGTTAAAAAAACCTTTCATTCCCATTCATCATATGGAGGCTCACGCTCTGACTATTAGGTTGTTAAATAAAGTAGACTTTCCCTTCTTAGTTCTTTTGATTTCTGGAGGTCATTGTCTATTGGCATTAGTCAGAGGAGTTTCAGATTTTCTGCTTCTGGGGAAGTCTTTGGACATAGCACCAGGTGACATGCTTGACAAGGTAATTATTTAAGACTTAATTTCTCCATTCCTTTCTATTAAGTTGTCTATTTCAATCAAATAATAATATACTACTACCCTTTATCTAAATATTTCTGATTAATATATTAGACTGAAAAATTCATATGAGCAGTAGGAAAAAAAAAAGAATAGTACATAGTTTTAGAAAAGATTTCTAGCCATTATGGGTGAGATGGTAGGGGTTTAGATCAGTACATAAAGGCTCAAATAGTTTGCATATGCAGTTATGTTTTTAATCAAAAAATATATCTGAAAGAAATTGCCATGTAAAGAACTATAAAAAAATGTGAAATAAGAGGGTATATAAAATAATATAAAGACATTAAAGATGTACAAAGTTCTGTGATTAAACATCACAATTGCTGACACCATCACCCAAGCAGGCTTCTTTTTCCTTTGTGTATGAATCCTGAGCCTACTGCTCTCTGCAGAAATCAGCTGCAATGATTAGAAGAAATGGACAGGTTCTCCTTTTTTAAGCTAATCATTAAGCACTCATCGTGAATTTCAGACTTGCTTTTCATCTCCAGTAGAAGAGCTGAAGTAGACAGGGAAGCGGTGATTGCCCACTGCTGGGCGGGCTGTGAGGAGGAGCGAGAGTCTACCCTTACGGACCACCAGCTACGGTCCATTTATATAAAAGCAGAGCGTATCTTACTGATCCAGGCTTCTTGTTCTGTTTTGGGTTTGGGTTGGGTTTTGTGTATATGTGTGTGTGTTTGTGTTTTTAAGTAAATTTCATTTCCTTTGCACCTTGGTTTCAAAATGTGCAATTTTATCACTCATTATAGAAATTTTTGTTTTCGATAGGTAGCAAGAAGACTGTCTTTGATAAAACATCCAGAGTGCTCCACCATGAGCGGTGGGAAGGCTATAGAACATTTGGCCAAACAAGGAAATAAACTGCATTTTGATATCAAACCTCCCATGCAACGAGCTAAAAATTGTGATTTTTCTTTTTCTGGACTTCAGCATGTTGTTGATAGGATAATAACACAAAAGGAAAAAGAGGAAGGTATATTTCTACTTGGGGAGTTAGAACAATGAGTAATCCTGCATTGTACCTAAAAACACCTGCTCGTTTCTGCAGGGATCCAGAAGGGGGAAATCCTAGCTTCGGCTGCACACATTGCCGCTGCGGTACAGCACACGACAGCGTGCCACATTGCGAAGAGAACTCACCGTGCCATTCTGTTCTGCAAGCAGAGACGCCTGTTACCTCCAAGTAATGCAGTACTGGTAAGTTCTGTCACCTCCTCTAACAGGATTATTAATACTTTACAGTATGTTACTTTTCTTCTAGGAGCTTAATTGATCCTGTGCATAGCATCAAATGTGTTTACGTCATAGCCCAGAAGTATGAAATTGTGCAGAATAAAGACTAACAGCCATTTCTTACACAGGTGTGACAGCTTCATGGGACATCTGCACAGCCTGTGTGCTAAAAAAACTCCAAGACTGCATCTTCTCATTGAATTTAAAAGTGGGTTTACAATAAGAAATGAGGTGCAGGAACTGCTATCATTATTTTTAGAAAAATAAGCTAGTTCCCTGCAAATTTATGTCCCTTTGATGAAATCCCTTTAGATCTGCGTAAAAGCCTTGGTAATCTTCTGTTTAACTGTATCTTAAACTTTATCCTTTTGCAAATTACAAAATGTGGAAGTATTTAAATGATGGTAGATTCACAAAAAGAATATTATGTGAATATTAAAGGTAATAATAGCTTTTGAAGAATAATGTAAAATGAGAAAAATCCTTATAAGTAAAACCGGCAGGGTCTAAAACACTGTTGAGCTTTGATTATAATTAGAAAAAAGTTAGAAGAAAATGTACAAAAATGATAGCAGTCCAGGACTTCTGATGATACAGTAGGTTAGGTGTCTGACTCTTGGTTTCGGCTCAGGTCATGATCTCAGTTCAGGATTCTGAGATCCAGCCCTGGGACAGGCTCTGTGCTCAGCATGGAGTCTGCTTAAGTTTTGCTCTCCCTCTCTCTCTGTCTCTCCCCAACTCCGAAAATAAATAAGTAAATCTAAAAAAAATCTAGTGGTCATTGTATACTGATATTGAAAATGATTTTCTTTTCCTCCAAACTTTTACCATACACATTGATCACTTGCCCATTTCCCACCTCTCAAAATGTGATGTTTTCTTACTGCATATTGCTGGGATTTTCCCCAGGTTAAGCTAACAGTTTGGCTCATACCCACACGTAATTGTCAATTTTGGTCTTTTCATTTCCTTCAGGTTGTATCTGGAGGTGTCGCAAGTAACTTCTACATCCGAAAAGCTCTGGAAATTGTAACAAATGCAACAGAGTGCACTTTGTTGTGTCCCCCTCCCAGACTGTGCACTGACAACGGCATTATGATTGCATGGTAAGCCGTAGGACGTATGTGCTCCACTCACAATTTGCCATTTCATCATGCTACATCTTCTTCCTTTAAATCTTGGTCTGTTTATTTTATTTGCATCACTCTTACTTAGGAACGGTATTGAAAGATTGTGTGCTGGTGTGGGCGTTTTACACAACACAGAAGGCATCCGCTATGAACCCAAGTACGTGGTACCTTTTATAAAATCTATGCAAGCAGTATAAAATCCAAAGCCTAAAAACAGAGAGTAGTTAGTGGTGGCAGAAGGCATCTCCTATACTGATGGCCTAGCCTCAGGCAGAACATACTGTCTGCTCCAGTGTTGCCTTCTTGTGACCGTGCTGAGGCTGAAGATGGTGCCTTTTTCCAGACTAGGATGGTTGAAGCCTTATATTGGACAATGTTGTAAAAAAGCAAACGTCGGAATTTAAGGAGGAAGAACAGAAAAAAAGAGTAGAATCTCAGACCTTTCCTGCCAGTAGTGACAGAGGAAGGTAGAAAAGGGACAAGCCAGCTTTTGAAACCTCAAAGAAGGATCAGTAAAAACCTCGGGAATTTCTAAAGTAGAAATGGATGCAGATTTGACCTTAGGTATATGGTAAACTGCTTTTATCCTTTCAGCTTTGTAGAGAATTATAAGGCATTTTTATCGTTTTTCTATTTCACTTTTTTATTTGTAGTATGAGAGCAGAACTATTTCTTTCAAAAACTTCAGTCCTCAAATTCATTGAGTTGTATACATTAAAGATGCATAGCTTTTCAATGTCAGTTATACCTCAGAGTCGTTAAAAAAATCCCCAAATTTAGATTTCTTAATGGCATTTACTGGCCTTCTCTTCACCCATTGTTCCTGCTGAATTTGTTTTCAAGAACTGTCATGACATATGATTATACAGTAGCTGCGCACTGTTTGTCGGAATTCTAAGCAAACAGTTTGCAGAACTAGTGACATATCAGGAAGCAAGTATTGGAAATAATGTGATTTATCTGATTGTGATGCAGATGTCCTCTTGGAGTAGACATATCAGAAGAAGTTGGAGAAGCTGCCATAAAAGTACCACGGTTAAAAATGGACATTTGATTTTTGCTTTTCAAAAAATCCCTAAAGGTAGTATTTCAGCATTAAGTTGTGATTTTTTTTGTATTTCAAATTGTGGAAGATGCACGATATTAATTGTTCATCAATACTTTCTTTTGTTTTTCTTTATGTTTGATATTTAACCCACTCTTCTGAGAATCTGTAGTAATATGTTATAGTTTTATAATGGAATATAGACTTTTTACTATCAAAATTAAAAAATCTTGTGAGGAAAAGAATGTACTGATATTTGCAGGTAGAAAGAAAACCTTGGAACATATACAGTGAATCTGCTAAATCCTAGCTTCATATTAAAAAGGCCTAGACCTTTTGGTGTTTTTCTCATATCAGGATTATAAAAGCTATTTTTTAGATTAAGTTCTATTTATTTTATTAAATTTATTTTTAATTGAATTATAGTTGACATACAATGTTATATTAATTTGAGGTATACAGCATAGTGATCCAACACTTATATGTATTACAACAGCACGTTATCATTTTACCATCTGTACCATACAAGTTACTGTAATGTTATCGACTATATTCCCTGTGCTGTGGTTTTCATCCCGCAGTTTATTTTATAACTGGAAGTTTGTGCTTCTTAATCCCCTTCACTGATTTCCCCTACATCCCCCCCCCACCTCTGCCCTGAGAAACTGGTGGTTATCAGTAGAAGCTGTTTTTTAGCTCCTTTTGAAACATTCGTCTAACTTTTCTAATGAGAACGATTTTAGAAAAGTAGCCTGGTCAAAGTCATGTCAAATCAGAGAATTCTGAATAAAGACAAAAGGTGACTTTAGCAGAGTGGATGTTATTAATAATAAAAATATATGTTATTAGGTATATTCCCTGGAGCAATTGGAATGTCTATATGTTTCTTAAAATCCATCTGAGATTTTAAGAAATATGGTAGGCAAGTAATCCCTCAAGTATGTATTGTGCTTTTAGTTGACCACGTATGTTTACATCCACTATTTTAGAAATTGTATTTAATCAATGAAAATATATGAGATGTAAAGGTTTTTGCTTTTGTTTTTGGATAATTTTCTTTGAATTTGAAACTTTATACCTACTTATCCTTTTTTTCTATCTAAAGTAACTGAATGGGGGCGCCTGGGTGGCTCAGTGGGTTAAGCCACTGTCTTCAGCTGAGATCATGGTCTCAGGGTCCTGGGATCAAGCCCCGCATCAGGCTCTCTGCTCAATGCGGAGCCTGCTTCTCTCTCTGCCTCTGTCTGCCTCTCTGCCTACTTGTGATCTCTGTCTCTCTCTCTGTCAAATAAAAAAATAAATAAAATCTTTTAAAAAAATAAATAAAGTAACTGAATGTACTGTCCTTTAATATAAAGACAATGCTACTGACTTTAATGTCCTTCGAGAGATTTTATCAGTAAAGAGTTGTATTACATCATCATACTGGACCAGGTTGTTAATTTTCTAGTCAGTGACTTGCTTTCTTCACAAAATAGGGGGTAAGGATAAAAATCTAAATTGTGAAAAGAGTTCTTATTTTAATCCTAACTTAAGGTGACCTCAATTTTGGAAAATTCCATAAGTAATTTTTTTTTTTTTTTAAGAATTGTGATCATAGGGTATTCCTTTATGATCACCCACTTGGAGATGGAAAATATAATTTATGTGAGGGAACATATAGAAACAGCCAATATTTTTAAAAAACTGTATTCTTTGCTGTTGAGGTATAGCTATGATAGAATTGGTTTTTTAATATTATTTAGAGAGGGCGCCTGGGTGGCTCAGTGGGTGAAAGCCTCTGCCTTCAGCTCAGGTCATGATCTCAGGGTCCTGGGATCAAGCCCCGCATCGGGCTCTCTGCTCAGTGAGGAGCCCGCTTCCCTTCCTCTCTCTCTGCCTGCCTCTCTGCCTGCTTGTGGTCTCTGTCTGTCAAATAAATAAATAAAATCTTTAAAAATATGTATATATATTATTTAGAAGAAACTTAGTTTATGAACTCACACTTTTCATTTGAATTTGTGTTCTGTATCATGTGAACCTAAATTCATAGAGAAGTAATATAAGTATTTCCTGTGTGTCTCATAGTCAGAGTGCATTCAAACCATGGAAGGAGATTGACCAAAAATTGTTCCCTCATCACAAATATTTTAAAATGGGGTATCTGTAATCTATGCTCTTAAAATTTTTAAGTATCGAAATTGCTACAGGTGTTACAAGCACACATGTCAAAACTGAATTCATGCTATAAATAAGAGAAACTACAGTTAAAGAAAATGAGCAGTTTGGGGACACGTTCCGTGTCTGTAGGCCTTTTGTACTTGGCAGTGAGGGAGGAGGGAGGGAAGAGACAGGAGGGGGAAAGGATAAGGAAGGGAGCAGCACTGAACTCCGCATGGGCAGACGCGGACCAGTTAGCTCATGGTACAGGTAAAAGGCAGACGATTTGCTGAAATCCTCTGTATCTTGAGGCGTATCTCGTATTTTATTTATTAACTTTTTAAAGATTTGTTTTTATTATTCATTTGACAGAGAGAGGACACAAATAGGCAGAGAAGCAGGCAGAGGAAGAGGAGGAAGCAGGCTCTCCACCGAGCCAGGAGCCCAACGCAGGGCTCGATCCCAGGATCCTGGCATCATGACCTGAGCCGAAGGCAGCCACCTAACTGAGCCATCCAGGCGCCCCACTCATATATAAATTTTTAAAAACGGGGATGCCTGGGTGGCTCAGTCGTTAAGCGTCTGCCTTCAGCTCAGGTCATGATCATGGCATACTGGGATGGAGCCCCACAGTGGGCTCCCTGCTTGGTGAGGAGCCTGCTTCTCCCTCTCCCACTCCTCCTACTTGTGTTCCCTCTCTTGCTGTGTCTCTCTGTCAAATAAATAAAATCTTAAAAAAATGAACAAAAAAGAAAAAAATGCAGGGTAATAAAAGTAATCTTAACAGGAGGACTGTACTTCAGGAAAAGTACTATAAGTTTTGGGCATAGTAGGATGGCCTTGATAGGCCAAGAAACTCAGGAATTCTTATATTATTGAATTCAAAGAATCCCTGATACTCAGCTCTGAAGGTGTTCTTAGAATATAGTCTTCAGTCCATCAGAAGCCAGTTCCAAAGCTCAAAGTTTGTTGTCTAGAGGGTTTTGTTTTGTTTTACATCTACAGAAGCTTAATATTTCCACTAATATGAACTCTTGTCCTTAACCGTGCTGAATAAATGACTCATTTCTTATCACTTGAATTACTTTTCCCTTCGTAGTATGGAATAAACCTCCCTCCCCCCAATATTCCTATATTAGAGCATCTACCAGAAGTAGAATTAAATTTGAAGGTGAGAGAGCTCTCCTACTGTCCAGTGGCCAAAAGCCTAGGCTTTAGACTCTGGTGCGTGGAAAGCCCTGCCTGTGGCTGCCATCACCTCCATCTTACTGTGTTAAGGGGTGGGAGAAAGGAACGGCGGGCAGTTCTTACGCTCAGTGCAGCCGGAGCCAAGTGGTCAGAGAAAAATGAGGGCTTTAAAGGCTACAGCGAAGCCCAGCTTGATTTTATATCAAACCTACCTGCTGCAGTAAAATAGAAGCAGACCTACCGCAAAACTTGGGCCCACTGGAAACAGTGCTCATTGGGCAAAGACATCATGTGATTCTGAGCCACAGAGTGTCACACTTTCTAGCTGTAAACCAAAAATACTTGTAAGTATGGGGAATGGTCAACACTGGTAGCCACAGTGTTTAGGCAGACTTTTGTACTTGGTGAGCAGTGATTTCAGATTTTTTTTTTTAAGTCTTTTTTAAAAGTATACATTTCTACATTTGGGGTTTTAAAAGCCTTGTGCCTTTGTAGTATTTATCATTAACTATCTCAAGGTGCTACAGTGCATGTTAACAGGTGGGCTCTTTTGAATCAGGCCTCTTTAGCCCAGCATACTGATTTAAAAATGTTTCTGACACTTGATAAAGAGATACTAATTATGCCACTTGTGTCCGTTGCTGTATTTTAATAGTGTTAAGTGCAGGAAAATTCTATTTAATTCTATTTAATAAAATATTAATTCTATTGAATAAATTCCATTTATTTTTGAAACTATGAGTCTGACCTGATGTTAAACTTTGGTAAACAGGCTAGAGAAAATCTGTGAAGTATCAATATCAAGAACTTCCATTCAAAATGTCAATACTCAGTTTTTTATATTCTACTAGAATTAGATTAAAATTAAAAGTAAAAAATGGGGGGGCACCTGGCTGGCCCAGTCAGGAGAGCATGTGACTCTTGATCTTGGGTTTGTGACTTTGAGCCCCACGTTGACTGTAGAGATTACTTAAAAATACAATCTTTTAAGAAAAGTGAAGGATTTGAAAAGACTGCTCAGGAATTCTTTCCTACTTTCATATTAATGGTTTTATTAGCCTTCTGTAGACTCTGGGTTAGCTTTCTGTACGTGTTTCCCAAGTTGGCTCAAAAACACTATTCTTGGTCTTGAAACTTCTGTGATATCTGATGAAATTGCAGATGAAAAGGAAAAAATATTGTGAGAAACAGGGGCCTTTTTTGTTGCTCTGAAGAGTCCCATGAAGTTGGTTACAGGAGGTATTAAAGTCAAAGAATCTCTTGGTTGAATTTTAGGTTTTAGTTTTCTTCGGTGCTCTTTCCCTGAAAATTAGAGAGCCACAAGTAAATGTCTTTCTGAAGCCCAAGAGCCCTAGATATAGTCCCATTGCCTTTGGTTCTGTATAGTTGTATTTTCTTCAAATCACTAAAACATACGAAGAGAATGGATCCATAACTTCCAGACTTTTAGATGTCAGAGAGCAAAAATTTGTGGGGCTAATATGTGGTTGTCAACTTGTTATTATGCCAAGTTGAGACTAATAAAAGAACAAATGGCAAGGTCATCTGTAAAAGTGGGGATACCGTAACACCCAAAAGAAAGTGTAAAAGGTACTATCTCAAAATGACATGTCTTCTATTGAATGAAACTAACTTTTTCAGAAACTTGCTATGTTGTCCTTATTTTTTCTTATGTTACCATAAACCTATGAAAACATTATACCATTAGTGGTACACAGATTGCTATTTAGAAACCAATATTAAAAAACAAAACAAGAAAACAGTATTAAAGAACAAAATGGGACTGACTTTATTTCTTTGTGTAAATTAACTCTGACGGGATGCCTGGGCGGCTCAGTGGGCGGCTCTGCATTTGGCTCAGGTCATGATCTCAGGGTCCTGGGATCGAGCCCCGAGTCAGGCTCTCTGCTCAGCAGGAAGCCTACTCCCCCCACCCACCGCCTGCCTCTCTGCCTACTTGGGATCTGTCTCTCTCTCTCTCTCTGTCAAACAAATAAATAAAATCTTGTTTAAGAATAGATAAATTATCTCTGACACTAAAGAAGCTATACAAAAAATATTCTACTCATAACATTCATATATATAGCCTCCCACACAAACCTGGCTTTCCTCAGAGACTCCCTGAATGCGTGAACTTCTCTCCCTTTTTTCACTCCCTTTCCATGTGTGACTCTTAACACAGCTCCTGGCTTTGGAATGGTTCTATCCTTGGTTTGGGCGATAGGATAATATACCGAGTAAGACTGATACTGGTCCTACACTAAACTCACGTGAATAAGCACTAAGCATATAAATTAAGTCAAAAAATAATTTACTTTCCCTATTACATGTCCGATAGGAATTGATGTGTAACCTTAAAAGGTCTGGACTCTGATCTTGCAGGCCTAAAATCACCCAACCAACATCTACCAAATACGTATAAAACAGTAGTGTATCTGTGGAACAAATGTGGTCTGTACCTTAAGAACTTACAGACAAGGTGTACATGGAACAACAGAATAACAAGATCGTAATTTAAGCCACACTTACATGTTTCAGTAATGACCTATTTCTATGCATGGCTTATAAGAAAAAACAAAGTAAGAGGGATTTCTGACAAGTGATATGGTAGGGAAGGCCTTAAAAGAAATGATTACCATAGTCTTTTAAATAGGAAGATATTTTAAGTATACAGAATGGCAAAAGCAGAGTTTACAGGTAAATTTTTGGGGGGTAACCTCTACACTTTGAATTTTTAGAAATGAAACACAGAACTGTAAGGTGTCAGGGCTAGACATTACCTCAGAGACCAAAGAAAAATCAATTACCTTTTTTAAAGACAGGAATTATGGATGGTCCTCCATTTTTCTCTAGACTAAAAGGAAAACATGTTGATCACAAAAATTTTCAAAGCAATGATTTACCAATGTTTCAAGCCAAAGAATAACAAGGTGTACCTAGTTAATATGGTGTGTGTCTTGAGGGTTGGGGTGGGTGGCTTTTAAAAGCAGTATTATTTTAAATCATCATCCTGTACACATAACAGTTACAGAATTTCCCTGGTAATAAAATTTAAGTCTCGCTTAAAGTTAATATATTAAAGGTGGTTATCTCAAATGTATAGCTGGTTAATTTGATGAGGAATATTTGCTGTTGGCCACCTTAGTGAGGCGTAGACTTCAGTCTGTCCATATGTGACCTTCGTGGCCAACGGGTAGCATGAAACTAGCTGGCATTTCAGCTGAATGCTTTCATACAGGGTCAGTTAACACCAGGAAAATTATGTCTCTGTCCATACTTCAAAATTTGCGTATCCAGGGACCCTAATCTGCTGCTCTGGGAGCTGCGTAGGGGCATGGGAAGAGAGAAACGGTATATAGGCCGAGAACATGCTGTTGTGACCCCAACCACAGTCAGCATACTTGCCAGTAGCGGGATCAAGGAACATTTGGCGGCGGAATGGTATTGGTATCCATGCCAAAGTTTCCAAACATGTCTCGGTGATATTTTAGCACATTTCCCATAGTTTCATTTAATCGATGAATGGTTATGAAAATTAAAATTAAATTTGTAAATACTCTATGAGTTCATAGTACTACTAGTTATGGGAGTAATTATTATTTACTTAACCATTCCGCCTCACCTGTAACCATTCTTATAAATGTGGTGAGGACTGCTCACTGCTCACAGTCCTAGAAGTTGAGTGTTCACAATTCCAGGGGCTGCCATTCCCTCTGGCCACTGTAGCTTTGTATAGTTAGTACACCTGTTCTCAGGCAGAGGACAGTAATGCGTCCTGAGGAAGGGGTATCTCTCTAATTCCTGACAACTTGCCACTCGGGCTAGTTGTGGGAGTAATTGTGTAAAATAATACTTCCCGTTATTTATCCTAAATTAATTTTTTGAACCAATAAATATTTTTTAACACTGTCAGTTACAGGAATTTAGATTTCCCTGTCTCATCATATAAAATTGGGTAAACAGTTTTGCGTCTTTGGGTTTTCCAAGAATTAAAATGAAGATGTACTCATTTTTCTCCATACTGAAAATTGATTTACAGAACCACAATACAATATTGGATCCTATTCTCTACTATTATCGTAGAGTTAATACTGTATCTTGAGTAGTTCTGTTTCCAACACAAATAGTGCAATTGCGGAGAAAACTTGTAATTCAGCTACATCGACTACAGAAAAGATGCCCATTCTAAGCAGATTCTCCTCTTTGTTTGCAGAAACTTAAGCTCTGATGAAACTCCAGCACTGAAGCAAAATCCTGTGGATAAATTAATGCCCATCAGCCTTCGCCATAACTGCAGGCACTGTGTCTGATTTAGCCCTGTTTCTACCCGGGAGTCTGGCCTAGCTTTGAATGAAATTCAAAGGTCTTTTAAACCTGTTTTGATGATGCCAAAGTCAGGTGGTATTCCTGGTTGGCTCAGGACTCTCAAGTAATATCCCAGAAGTGGTTTTCCAGATCAGACTTGGAAGCGACCAGAACCCCAGAAAGTTTTTCTGAAACATGAATAACTTGGCCAAATGGGATCCCCAAGATTGCCTCCACAGGTAGTTTTGCTGCTAAATCAGAAGTAAAACGGGCTTTGGTAGTGGACATTCAGGGTGAGTTTTCTGTCTCGGTATTCAGTCCCAGCAGGAATAGTTCCCCTTGCTGGATCTCCCTTAAGCTTCCTGACAAGTTCCTCTATGGCTCATCTCACTGCTGCAACGTCACAGACACAGGCACAATACCTTAAGGAAGGAAGTCCCACTCGCTGCTGCAGCTGAAATTCCTTTAAAAAAGCTGGGTTGATACTTGCATCTCTGTTGATATTATTTGTTATACGGAGGAACTGGTTAGGCTTATTTCTGCATTCCTTCAGTAGGATGCGGAAAGCATTCGCGTTGTACGTTAAGTAGCCAAGAGCACAGGAGCAAGCTGTGCGAACCTAAATGAAGAAGCAATTCAATCCCTTCATTGAGCTTTATTCTTAAAATATCTAACAAACTGTTCTCACTAAACAGTTCATTAGTCTCTGTAGCTATGCCTAGCAAACATGGATGTCCACCCACGGCAATCTACAGAGGGAACAGCCATATTTTTAGAGAAAGCTGTCAACTGCCATTGGTTTCTAGTACTTGTTCTCAGTCCTGACTGTGTTTTAGAATCACCAGCCGTTAAAAAAGAAAAAAGAAAAAAAGCCCACCAACTGTCTTGGGGTTAGAATCTAGGCATTCACACGGTCTTTAAAAGTGCCAGAGGCGACTCTAATATGCAGCAGAGTAAGAACCATTGAGTTGGAACTAAGGGTCTCAGTCTTGATTGTGCATTGGAATCCCCTTGATAGTTACTAAAATTGCTCAGTGCCTGGGTTCCACCCCTAGAAACTCTTAATTATTTTGGCTGCAGCCTGGATGCTGGAATTTTTCAAAACTGCTGTTGATTATAATAGGAGACCAGGCAAGAGACTAGAGGATAAAAATAAGATTAAAAAAAAAAAGAAAAACAACAAAAAAACCTCTACACACTCAAGAAAGCAATTTAGTTTTCCACTGGCAAAAACTAATTAACAGTCACAGGACTGCAGAAAAAGATATCCTCTGCCTGTGACCCGGAAGTAATCAGGTTGTTCATAAGATTAAAGTATATTCCTGGGAAGTTCTTAGAAAATCTGTTAGTGGTGGCCTAAGAAATGTCATAGAATGAACATAAGCCAGAGTTGATATTCTAGTTTCTACACTGGCATGTGACTGCTGCATGTGCCCGTATATCTTCCATACCTTGAACCGTGGCTCTCAGTGTACGGTCCCGATACCATTTCTAACCAGCTTCTAGGAGCTGATTAGAAACGCCCATTTTAGGGCCTAAACCAGATGTATTCAGTAAGAAATGCTGGGAATAGAGCCCAGGAATCTATGGTGTAACAGATTCCCGTGATTTCTGCGTACCCTGAAGTTGGAGAAACACTGCCTCACACCTGGGGAGAGGGCGGGGGAGTCTCAGAAGCAGACCAGGACTCTGGCCTTCATACTGTTGGCTCTGATCCTGCTTGGCAGATAGAACTGTCCAGTGGATCCCACTTTCACGCATTCCAAATAATCGTAGAAATGACTTAGATCACAAAAACTGCTTAGTTACTAAGTTAATAAGTTAGTCACCAGTTTTTGTGAGATATTTTATAAATATTTTAATTACAAACTTCTCTATCATCAGTGTACTTATTTGTATATTGAATCTTAAGTACTGATGTTAAAACAAATATGCACATTTTGTAGGAACCAGAATTATGGATGGCAGATGTGGTACTAGAAAAATCTAATTTTGAGTCAGTAACATGAACTATTATATAACATAGTCAGCCTGTAGAGAAAGTAGCACACAATTACATTTTTAGAATATTCGCAATTACATTTTTAGAATATTCGATTATACAATTGGTTTTGTTTTTACCTCTTCTTTTCCAGAATACAAATGATAGCAGAGCTGTTGGATTGTCCCTAATGTGGTAAATGCTTCTAGAATAGCAGCTCTAGAATGAGCCAGGCTAGCTATTAAATTCCCTGAAAATTAAACAAGAAAAAAAGTTTGTGTTATTTAATGTATATAAACTGATCGACTGTACTTCTGTTCAGTTGCACAGATTATTAAAAGGGTTGAGTCACAAGACATCTCTAATGAAGGACTGAGAAAAAGCATGTATGTATTAAATGTGGAGTTCCTTCCCCAAAATTATGATTTGGTTTTCTGTCTGTCACCATCAGTAAAAGTTAATTCGCTTTATTTAAAAGTAGGGAGTTTTGAAAATCAGAGTTTTTCTTTCCTGTGGCTTCAGAATATATTCTGTTTTGAGCTTTTGTGTTTTTTTAATGACCGTGAACATAATGTTTGAACTACCATAAAAAAAATTAAGTTTGTCCTTTTTGCAATTCAGATCACTTTGAGTTAAGAGCTTAATGGTATTTTGAACCCAAACAATGTATTACTTAAATTTAAAATTGTTGATGTTTTTGCCATAAAAAGAAATGTTTGGAGATTGAAAATAATAAAGTAATTAGGTAATTAAATAAATCTGCAACTACCAATTTAAAACTCATTCAAATATGTGTTTCATTTTTAGAGGTTTCATGTGATATTTTTTCATAGTATTGTTGCTGTGGTGGAATAAGCGCATCACAGACTGTAAAATATAAATGTGGATGGATGCTCTGTTGAGGTATTCACTTGGGTTTTGTTCTTGTATTTTTTTTTTTGCATTCTTTATAAACCAAGACATTTGTATTTATTGTTTCAGGATGGGGAGGGATGGCTTATGTGGCTTAAAGCAAAAAATGTCTAAAAATAACCTTTTTTTTTTCAGGCGTATATTTTTAAAAGCCTGTGAACATAGAAGGCACTGTTGTAGGGGAAAGGGAGCGAGGCAGAGAGGGTTCTTTAAAGATGGGGAGTAGGGGACGGGGACGGGGCGGAGGCAGGCAGAGGATCCCAGACCAGGGAGTCCACACCAGGGGCAGGAGCTGCATGTGGAGCGCGGTTCTGTGGTGGACACAGGAAAACTGGACCCTTGGCAACAGAAATCTAGTATTTGTGAAACTTCTGTACCTCTGGAGCCATGTGTGGGAACCTTGTCAACTTAGACATCCGGGACAACATTTATTTTACATTATATCTGAGGCCCAAATATCCTGCTTTGCTTGGGATACCCCAGACAGGCACGTGACTCTGGAGATGCATGTGACTGTGATGCCGGAGGGCAAAGAAAGCCCAGAAATTTTTGAGATTCAGTTCCAACAAGCCTGAGAAAATTAATATTTGAAGGATAGTATAACATAGTATTTCTTGCACACAAGAGTTTGTGCAGTAAAATTTAAAACCACGATGATTGTTTTTCAGAGTCATAGAGTTACTATGACTTGAAGAGTGCTATTTAAATAAGAATGTATTTAATAATTTAAACATTTTTTTTCCTAACTAGTTTCCATCAGAAAGTTTTCATTTGCGTGAATTTTCCTTCCATGCCAAGTAAAAATATAAGTGTAGCAGTAAGTGTAACTTCCTTTGCCACCTTCAGTGACCCATCTCAGTTAAAAAAAACAAAGACCTTATGGGGTGCCTGGGTGGCTCAGTGGGTTAAAGCCTCTGCCTTTGGCTCGGGTCATGATCCCAGGGTCCTGGGATCGAGCCCCGCATTGGGCTCTCTGCTCGGCAGGGAGCCTGCTTCCTCCTCTCTCTGCCTGCCTCTCTGCCTACTTGTGATCTCTGTCTGTCAAATAAATAAAATCACAAAAACAAAACAAAGACCTTGTTTATTTTTCGGTAGTAGTCACTTCATGTGGTCGTCATTCTGATACTGTTTCATGTTGTGTTGACAGTGATATATCAAGTCAATTACCTTATTATTCATTTCGAAAATTAGCTCTAGAGTAGATAGAGTTACACGGTTAGCATTAAGTGTGCCAAGAACTCTATTGGACTATTTTGCTTTGCTACATCGCATAGCAACATAAGGAATTCTTGAATGTTAGCAAAATGTGAAGTTGATCAAAAGAAAACCAGCCAGAGGAATAGCATATAAATCTGCCATTACTATTATAAATCAGTGTGTAAATTTTCTGGTTAGTAGCTCAGAGTTGGATTCTCATTTTATATTTGCAAAAAATAATTAGGGGATTGAAAAGGTAACTAGGAAATCAAAAAGGCCACGGTCAGAGTTGCCTGGCTTCTGTTGGGGTGCAGAGTAGACTCCCACTGTCCCATGAAGAATTTGTGTGGAGTTGCACGTAGACATACACCAGTTCATTCTTCAAACCATGTGACATAGTATCAAGCATATTACTTTTTTATTGTTCAGATTACAAAAAATTTTTTTGAAAACAGTTTCATGCAGATGTAGTTTTATGTAACCAACCTCTAGTTCTTTCTTACCTGTCAAGATAATAGTAGTGGAATTAACTGAATACAGACTATCAACTAAAATAGTAACACCTCTTGCAGACAAAGTAATATGGTCCACATCTATAATGACTTTAGCTAAGATGATAATCTGAAAACAAAAAAGAAGCGTTGAATCACCGAATGTTTTCTACTCTGCTCCTCTAATTAAGCTTTTTGTTCTTTGGTACTTCTCAGGAAGGTAAGGGGAGTAACTTGAAATGGTGCAGTACAAGAAAAGCAAGCAGCAAAGGTTTGAATCAGAGTAGTTTTCACTGTCGGATCACTGTGGTGGACATGGCAGGCCAGTGTGTTCTTCCTGCAATATTCGCAGCTTTTGTGTCCTTGAAGTATGGGTTCATAGAAAGTAGTTCTCCTAAAGGTCACTGGATAGAAAAAGAAGCACCCAGATACACCGGGTGTCATAGGTTGAAGAATCAGTGTGATCAGCGAAAGGTCTGCAGTTAGAAAACTTGTCTTGTATACTACCGTGATTCTCTGCCTGCAGCGTGGGGATGATGAAAATGATACTGTGTGCCCACAGCCTGGCGGTGTTGGAAGTATCAGATAAGGGACAGAGGCAAAAAGTGCCTTGTAACTTGTAAAACTGCAGATAAATGAGGAATCCTCATAAATAATGGAGTTTCTATAGGTGGAAGGGGCCGGTGTAAAAAATACTGTGTATTTTACAAATTGGTAAATGTTTTTCCATATAAAAATTTTTTCTCATTTTTTAAGTTTTGACTAAAAAGACTAATTTATTGATTTGAAGCTTGAATTCCCAGTTTTATACCTGAAATGCCGCCATTGCCTTCTCAGCTTCAACCGTTGATTCAAGAAAGGGTTCAAAGATTGATACGGTCATTATTCCACTTTCTAAAATTAAGTATTGTTGAAGGCGATTGTTGAAGGCAAAAAGGGATAATGCATAGCCCGCCCTTAAACAGATATCCTGGAAATAGGAGAAACATGTATTATCTTTAACTCAGTTCATCCATTATGTTACTCAAGGTAATGAATTTTGAATTCTTGGCCATCTAAATATAGTGCATTCTTAGCTTTGGGAGTAAAATTTGACATTATTGGGGAAAATAGGTAGTTGAGTTAACCCAGAATGTTATTGAACAGATAAAATTGAGAAGTAGGTTGCGGTATCAGAGAGAAGTAATTTTAATTTTCAGGGGGAAAGTTAGGGTAGTGATTATGCAAATAAATATCTAAATAGTAAGGAAATTGCATAATTTCATTAACCCTCAACTTTTTTTTTTTTTAAAGATTTTATTTAATTTGACAGAGAGAGATCACAAGTAGATGGAGAGGCAGGCAGAGAGAGAGAGAGAGGGAAGCAGGCTCCCTGCTGAGCAGAGAGCCCGATGCGGGACTCGATCCCAGGACCCTGAGATCATGACCTGAGCAGAAGGCAGCGGCTTAACCCACTGAGCCACCCAGGTGCCCCAACCCTCAACTTTTTTGTTTTAACATATTTTTATTTTTATTTTCACCATTTCAAAGTAGACTTGATAAATCAAAACTCCCCTTGCTCTAGCATGCTATATATTACATTTTATGCATTGTGGGATGATCTCTATCATCTCTTAAAATAAGTTCATTTGTAAAATTCCGTACTGTATCCTGAGGGGAAATAAAAAGAAAGATGATTTAAAAATCACATTTTAACACTCTGGGATTTGGCAAACAGCAAAAGCCAATTCTTATTTGGCAAAGATGAACCAATACAGTAGATCTGCCAGAAAGCCTGAAAAGAATTTTATCACTAAATCTTATTTTTAATATTTTGTTTGAACAGTATAGTACAGAAAAAGCCATTAATAAAGTGAGTTTTCCTCTGCCACTGTTAATCATTATGTAAAAGTGCTATATGTACGTACCAAAATATTTACCAAGAAAATTATACGATGCCTGAGATTTGTTTCAAAAGTAGTGTAGGACGAGGGGCTCCTGGGTTTCTCAGTCAGTTGGGCATCTGACTCTTGGTTTTGGCTTAGGTCATGATCTTGATACCGTGAGATTTAGCCCCCCAGTGGCTCCACGCTCAGCAGAGTCGCTTGAGATTCTCTCCCTCCGCCCCTCCCCCAACTCATGCATCTGCATGCTTTCTCTGTCTCTCAAATAAATAAACCTTTAAAAAATAATAACAACAACTTGGGAAGATGAAGTGGGTATATAAGTATAATAAGATTGGCCAGGATTGATAATTGCAGAAGTTGAGTCATAGAAATTTTTTTTTTTTTTTAGATTTTTTTTATTTCTTTATCAGAGAGAGAGAAGGGGAGAGAGCGAGCACAGGAAGACAGAATGGCAGGCAGAGGCAGAGGGAGAAGCAGGGTCCCTGCTGAGCAAGGAGCCCGATGTGGGACTCGATCCCAGGACGCTGGGATCATGACCTGAGCTGAAGGCAGCTGCTTAACCAACTGAGCCACCCAGGTGTCCCAGAGTCATAGAAATTTTTAAGTTCATTATGCTACTCTTCTGCATATGTTTGAAATGTTCCATAAAAAAATTACGTACACACAAGGAGCCACCTGGCTATAAAGGAAGAAAAAGGGTATTTTTAGGAATTCACAAAGGAATAGGGTCCAGAGTAAGTGAAGCAGGTGGAAACAGGCCGGGAAGAAAAGGGGAATGATTTGGAGGAGAATAATTAGTCAAGAAAAAGGAGAAGGGTGTCCCTGAGGAATAGGGTGATGAGAATAAAATGTGAAACGAACAGAGAGAAGAAAGGTGGCTTAGAAAGTTAGATCCAAATTCAGTCTCCTTACACACTGCTCATATTATTCCAGCAGCTCATCTCCATTTTTTGTATACTACAGTAGAATACAATTCTATATTAAAAAAAAAAAAATGCAGTGAGTTCATTTCTCCTCTTCTAGCCCTCCTTTTTCCTCCCAAATCCCCAGAACCAAACTGATAGAGATAGTTGGCAATTTTCTTCCCTGATTGCTAAATGCACTGCAGACACAAAAGTTCTCAAAATTCTCTGGGGTTGGTGCTGTTCAAAGTGTGGCCCATGGACCAGTGATAGTCCACAAAATGGTTGACAACAGGATTACAGAAACTGGGAATTAGCATCTAAAAGGAATAGCTTTGGGACTCCTTGGTGGCTCAGTCCATTAAGCCTCCGCCTTCAGCTTAGGTCATGCGTGATCCCATGGGATCAAGCCCAGCATTGGGCTCCTAGCTCAGCAGGGAGCCTGCTTCCCCCTCTGCCTGCCACTCCCCCTGCTGGTGCATGCTCTCTCACTGACAAATAAATAAAAAAAAATCTTAAATAAAAAATAAATAAAAGCAACAGCTCTTCCTTATAGTTAAATACTAATTAATAAATACACAAAGAAGATGTTTATAGCAGCATTATCAACAATCGCCAAATTATGGAAAGAGCCCCGATGTCCATTAACTGATGAATGGATGAAGAAGATGTGGTATATATTTACAGTGGAATATTATTCGGCCATAAAAGATGAAATCTTGCCATTTGCAATCGTGGTTGGAGCTCGAGTGTATTATGCTAAGTGAAAAGACAAATACCATATTATTTCACTCATATGTGGAATTTAAGAAACCAAACAAACAGGGGAAGTGGGGGAGAAGAAGAAAACCACGAAGCCGACTTTCAACTAGAGAGAACAGACTGGTGGTTGCCAGAGGGCAGGGGATAGGGGGATGGGGTCCACGGGCGATCAGGACTAAGGCAGGCACTTGTGATGAGCACCAGGTGTTGAATCATTAAATGGTGCCCCTGAAACTAATATGACACTATATAAACTAACTGGGATTTAAATAAAACTTGATTTTAAAAAAAGAATTTTTTAAAAAATTTCCATTAGGCAAATAAACCATGTAATCATTGTTGCATCCGTGGATGCTAAAACTGGTGAGCAAAAGTGCATGCAAAACAGAATTATTTGCATTGGCTCAAAGTGTCTCACCTCAAGAAACTTGTTAATTAAAAGAGGCAAGTACAGTGACTCGACAGTGGAGAAATACGACAGATAGTACTTTAACCAAGTACCCAGAGTTAGCACTGCCAGTTATAAGATGTAACAGCAGCATGTACCTCCTGAAAATAATGCACTGGGCAGGTGAGTAAAGAAGACCACATCAGGGGCGCCTGGGTGGCTCAGGGGGTTAAGCTGCTGCCTTAGACTCAGGTCATGATCTCAGGGCCTAGGATGGAGCCCCGCATCAGGCTCTCTGCTCAGCAGGGAGCCTGCTTCTCCCCCACCACTTGTGATCTCTCTCTCTCTCTCTCTCTCTCTGTCAAATAAATAAATAAAATCTTAACAGAAGAAGAAGAAGAAGACGACGACGACAACAACCACATCATTTCTGTGGTATTCTTGCCAAAATACACCACCTCAATTTAATCATGAGAAAACATCAGCTAATTCAAATTGAGGGACATTCTACAAAGTAACTGGTGTAAACTCACAAAAAATGTCAAAATCATGGAAGACATGTAAAAATCATGAAAGACAAAGGACAGTGTTTCACAGATTGAAGGAAACTAAAGGGACATAACAGCTAGATGTAATAGGAGATCCTGGATTGGATTTTGGAAGAGAAAAAGGACATTAGTGAGAAAATTGGCAAAACTAGATAAAATCTGCAGATGAGTTATTTGGTATCAGTGTTGATTTCCTTATTGATATCCAGGAAAGCTGGATAAAGGATATGCTAGAAATACTCCATACTATTTTTGCAAAATTTTGGAAAATCTAAAATTATCTCGAAATTTAAAGTTTTTGTGTTTTTTTGTTATTTTTTATTATTATGGTCAGTTAGCCAACATATAGAACATCATTAGTTTTTGATGTATTTTTTGTTTCTTTGTTTTGAATTATCCTGCCCATAACAGATTGCTCGGGAAAAGCTTTCCTTCATCACAAATAGTTTGAGAAGCTACCACTCTGGTATATTGGGTAAGAAATGGATGATTGAAAGTTGAAACGTCATAAAATTAGGAAAGAGTTTCAACACATCCAGGACAGAAAAGATTTATTCGTTCTTTGAGCATAAAAATTGTTACATTTCAAAAAAGAAATATGACAACTATGAAAAATATGGAACAGTAGTATTTCATCATTACAAACTAATGACCTACCAAAGAGATTTTACATTTTTTATGTAATATAGTTAAGTATTGCTGTGAAACATTTATAATTTGACAATGGGTCTAAAAACCTTTCCACATGAGCTCTAACATTTTATAAAGATATTACCTTATCAGGTGAGTGAAGAAGTTGAAGGACATCGGCATACCTAAATCCTTCGTTTTCATGTAATTCTTTCTGTAACAGATCATTCCTTAGGACGATGCATGCCAAGGTAAATGCCACTTCAACCTAAATATGTGGTTTTCAGAAATTATTTTTCACTCATGGTTTATCAAATGACATATTTCATTATGCAGACTTTCATATGGGATATACTTATTCAAAGATAATATATACTTCATTGATTCCAGTTTCCTAATATTTATTTTTTTCAGTTCTCTAATATTTAGAGGGTGGTATTTATAATGTTTGGAGGAATATCCCTTATCATTTTTAACAGCCATGTGCCGTCGGCACAACCACACGACTCTGCTGGGGAGCATGGGAGAAAGCAGCCAGAAATAGGAGGGGGCTTTATCTTAACTGCATAGTTGGATCCCTTCCACATCTAAAAAAATTTTTTTTTAATTTCCTGGCATGGGGATAAAAGCTGTTTTGAATCGCTTGTTAGCTACTGACCATTGAGCTGGACGGCTTCCATGGAATGCCGCTGAATTAAAGCCCTGGGGAGCAGTCCTGAGAAATACTGTATGTCGGGAGTCATCTGACACACACTCTGAAGCCTTTTCAGGGGATGTAAATGAACCTCATCTATTGTGGGGACTCGACAGATAATGTTCTTTAAGCATTACATTATGCGTTTCTACGAAGAATATTATGAACTTGAAAAGCATGATTATTATTACAAAACTTTATTTACTACAGAATCATATTTGAAGAAAAGTATTGGAATATATTTGTGCTCTGTTTTTAACAAGTTAAAGAACTCATTGAAAACATATACCGAAATACAGGTGGACGCAATTGAAGTAAACTGTTTTGCCATGAAATTGTGCGTCTTAAAATAAAAATGTATTTTTATGTGGCATTTTCCATAGTCGTATGAAATTTGTTTGTACTTTGAAAGTCAGCAGAGGTTTTACATATAATTCAAGCCAAAAAATTGCTAGTGTAGGCTCCTTCCTTTTTCCCCATCAACTCCTATGAAAGAATATTCTCTCTCACAGCCAGAAAAGCTGCATAACTTAGAACATCTTTTCACATAATACATTCCTTAAAAGAAATAATACTGTATTTACTGACATATTTGTGTTTTCTCATTTCTGACAGAACTCATACCAAATTTTGAAGAGAAAATGTATTTTTTGGCCTTATAATTTCCTGCCTGACTAACTCTAGATGTCCTAAATTTCCAAAGCTTTGGTAGAGGATTTGAATAGACAGGAGCATCATTTTATTAAGGGCAGTTTACTAGAAGTAAATAGAAGAGTGAATGACTCTTAAACAACTCATCAATTATTTATATAAGTAAACTATTGTTGCTGGCCAGCACAGACTGCTTGGTATAGGTAAAGCTATTTTAGTGGTGCAATAGTATAGGAATCACTTATATCTGAGAAATTTCACTACATAAGTCACACACATCCTCATTATCCCCACCATTTTAGCAACCAATATCCGAAAAAGAAGAAATTCTGTGAATAATCAGATATCTGAGGAATAAAACTTATTCAATGAGTAAAGACACAAGACTTAATTATTTGAAAATGTAATATTTTAATAAAATTTACTATTTTTATAGCAAGTTTTTAATTTAAAACTTCTAGAATTTTGTTTAAAATGTTAAATTTTTAATTATACTTGTGAATTTACATAAAGATACAAATTATTCTCAAAAAGTCATATTTCCGTTAATTTTTACTACATCAGAAAAAAAACCCTTAATCAGAAAAAGCCTTAAAACCTTTTATATACCTTGATGTTAGGAGAAGGGTGATTTCTCAGTAGTTGAATAAGTATTGGAAAGGCATTTTCCTCTACAACAAATTGTTGACTGATAGGATTACTTGTATGGGCAACACCTATAAGAATATACATAACAGTAAGAATATTTCTTTCCATCTTGGAAATGATAAAGTCAAACACAGTTTGGTATGTTGGATTAAGTTTTCTAGCATAATATGGTTAATAAATTACAAAAGGAAACACCATATTTATGGGTATTTACCAAAAAGATACAAATGTAGCCCAAAGGGGAACCTGCCCCCCAATGTTTACAGCTGCAATGTCCACAATAGCCTAACTATGGAAAGAGCCCAGATGTCCATCGGCAGATGAATAGATAAAGAAGATGCGGCATATACACAATGGAATATTACACAGCCATCAGAAAATGAAATCTTGCCATTTGCAACTAGAACTAGAGGGTATTATGCTAAGTGAATTAAGTCAATCAGAGAAAGACAATTATCATATGATCTCATTGGTGTGTGGAATTAAGATACAAGGCAGAGGATCATAGGGGAAAGGAGGGAAAAATGAAACAAGATGCTGAAACCAGAGAGGGGGACAAAGTATAGAGACTTTTAATCTTAGAAAATAAACTGAGGATTGCTGGGGAGGATAGGGTCACTGGGTGGTGGACATTGGGGAGGGTATGTTTGGTCATGAGTGAGTACCGGGTATTCTATAAGACCGATGAGTCACAGGCCTGTACCCCCTGAAACAAACAATACATTATATATTAATTAATTGAATTTAAATTAAAAATAAGGAAATGCTATAGCAACAGTATTTTACCTGAATTAATTTTTTAAAAAGCAAAATGAATAAACATGGAAAAATTATTATTAGAAGTGTGGATGTTTTCTACTAGTTACAAACCAAGGAATGAGAAATGTTAGACTATCAAAGAATAATAATATAAAAGCTATCATTTACTGAAGATTTATTACCTGCAAGGTACTTAAGCTTATAGTTGCTCTTGTATTCCATAAAAAAATATTTTTATAAAAATGAATAGAGTAAGTCACCTGATTAAAATTTCTAGATTCCTTAAATACACATAGTAAAAAGATAATCTTACCGTCTCCTTTTATAGCATAATACTTTAAATTATAGGCCAGTCTCGATTTAAAAACTTCTCATCTCTATCTAGTGGATATACAAATAATTTGAATTTTGTTCTTTTGCTAACAAATACCACAACATACACAGCAGGTTTATATACTTAAATATAAACACAAGATCAGACCTCTCTCTGAACAGTGGAGAGAAGTCACTTATCATCTGGGGAAGTCTGAAAGAACTGGAGGAAATAGGAGCAGAGGACATGTTTGCTTCCTTCTCTCCGACTCCCACCCTGGCCACCTGGCGATGTACAGACATTGACTACATGAATATTCTTGACTCAGCTGGCAGGTCTTGAATGCCTAACTCATCAGGAACTGAGGTAAAAAGTAGAGTTAAAAAGAGAAATTAGAGGGTGCCTGGGTGGTTCAGTCAGCTGTGTGTGAATCTTCATCTCAGTTCAGGTCTTAATCTCAGGGTCATGAGTTCAAGCCCTGCATTGGGCTCCACATTGGGCATGGAGCCTACTTAAAAAAAAAAAAATGGAAAAGAGGAATTATAATCTCTGCCTCCAAGGTGTTTATATTCTATAAGGGAAGCAACTATTTAAATACATGATTTCAGTACATGCAATGGGTGCTTTAACAAAGATACAGAAAATACACCTGAAGCACAGAAAAGGAATTGCTAATCTCAGAGTAAGTGGAAACGGAGTAAACGGAGATTTTGAAGAGTGAGGGTGCTAACGTAGGTCCCCCCAAAATGAATATTTTTAATAATCATGATTATGACAACGATGATGGTAGTGTGATAAAATGAATACCATCCCATCTCTGACTGAATCTTCACATATTAATAATGGGATGAAACCCCACTAGGTTAGGAAAAGAAGCACTATGAGCCGTAGGCTGAACAATTCTCAGAGCTCACACAGCGCTAGGAATGGTTTATGCTCTGTGGCCAGAGTTCAGATTCCTCATAATTCAGGGGATTATATAAGGAATTAAGTCCTTGGAACGATATCATCTTAATAGTGGAGTTAAGTTAGTTCCACAGTAAAAGCTGCTCTAGAATTGTCCTAATAAAGCTTGAAAGCTAGCTGCAAATGGAGCAAACTGATCCCAAGATAACTGCATGCCAGAACAAAGCCTAACTCCCTTCAAAGAAAAACAAAAAAATTCAGCATTGCGATTCACAATGTCCAGCACTCAATCAAAACATTATGCATAATTTTAAAATAGAAAATATCTAAGATAAAATATATACAAGAATTATGTATTGGAAACTAGGAATCATTGCTGATTGATATTAAAGAAGACATAAGCAAGTAGAGAGACATAGTTTATAGATTGGAAGTCTTACTATTACAGAGATGCCTGTTCTCCACAAATTTGTTTATAGATTTCATGCAATTCCAATAAAAATAATAGATCTTTTTCATAAATTGACAGATTGATTTTTTAAATTATATGGAATGGCAAAGGACCTAGAGTAGCCAAAACAACTTTAATAAAGAATGGTGATGTTGAAGGACTTATTCTTCCTGCTTGCATGATTTACTGTAAACTTTCAATAATTAAGACAGTGAGTATAACATAGACAAATGAGTAAATAGAAGAGAATAAAAAATCCAGAAATAACTCAGAAAAATTCATTGGAGGAAAAGATAATCTTTTCAATAAATGGAGCTGAAACAATTGGACAGCCATATAAAAAAAAAATCTTGGCCATATGCAAAAATTAACTCAAAATGGATCTTATGTCTAAATACAGAAAAGAAACAGAAAACCTTTGTGATCTTGAGTTTGGCAGGTTTCTTAAAGAGGACACATAACTTATGAACTAAATTTAAAATACCAATAAATTGGACTTCATCAAAGTTAAAAACTTTTACTCTTCAAAAGACACTGTTACGGGACACCTGGGTGGCTCAGTGGGTTAAGCCGCTGCCTTCGGCTCAGGTCATGATCTCAGGATCCTGGGATCGAGTCCCGCATCGGGCTCTCTGCTCAGCAGGGAGCCTGCTTCCCTCTCTCTCTCTCTGCCTGCCTCTCCGACTACTTGTGATTTCTCTCTGTCAAATAAATAAATAAAATCTTAAAAAAAAAAAAAGACACTGTTACAAAAATGAAAGGACACACTATAGACTGGGAATAAGAAAAAAATACATCTAACAAATGATTTGTATCTAGAATATATAAAGAATGTTTATAATTCAATACGACAACACAATTTAAAAAACGGGCAAAATAGGGGTGCCTGGGTGGCTCAGTGGGTTAAGCCTCTGCCTTCAGCTCAGGTCATGATCTCAGGGTCCTGGGATCGAGTCCCGCATCGGGCTCTCTGCTCGGCAGGGAGCCTGCTTCCCTCTCTCTCTCTGCCTGCCTCTCTGCCTACTTGTGATCTCTCTCTCTCTCTGTGTCAAATAAATAAATAAAATCTTAAAAAAAAAAAGTAAAAAAAAAGGGCAAAATATCTGAACAAAAACTTTACCAAAAAGGATATACAAATAGCAAGTAAGCACATGAAAAGATGCTCTGCATCATTAATATTGGGGAAATACAAGTTAAAACCATAATGAGATTTACTACATATGCACTCTAATGGCCAAAATCATCGTACTAAGTGCTGGCAAGGATGTGAAGCTGTTGGAACTCTCATACACTGCTAGTAGGAATGCAAAGTAATAGCACAACTTTGAAAAACGGTCTGGCAGTTTCTCTGTAAGTTAAACACACACCTACTCAATGACCCAGGAATCCTACTTTTTGGTATTTACCCTAGAGAAATGGAAACATCTGTGTCTGTACAAAGACTTACACACAAATGCTCATGGCAGCTTCATGTACAATAGCGGGAAACTGGCAACAATCTAAATGCCCATGAGTGGGCACCTGGACAAACGGGTCATAGTATGTCCATGTGCATTCGCCAGGCTTGCCAGAGGAACAGCAGCAGCGTGTGTATGCATGTGGGGAGGCAGATCATAACTACAGGTATCATAAGTCATAAAATCATCCATCATACCACACAATGGAATATGACTCAGCATTTAAAAAGTGAACACATATGCATAAATATCAAAATAGCTATGCTGAGTGAAAGCAGCAAGAAAAAGGCACATCTGTATAATCCAGTTACAAAAAACTCTCGAAAATACAAACTAATCTACACTGATAGAACACATCAGTGGTTCTCTGGGGATGGAAGCCAAAGAGGGGATTCCAAAAGCACACAATGAAACCATTTGGGGTGATGACTATATTCATTTATTTGACTACTGTGATGGTGTCACAGCTGAACGCACATGTTAAAACTCGCCAAATTGTATGGTTTAATGTATTTTTATATTTTATTCTATTAAATATTTTATTGTGGGGCTCCTGGGTGGCTCAGTGGGTTAAGCGTCTGTCTTCAGCTCAGGTCATGATCTCAGGGTCCTGGGATCAAGTTCCACATCGGGCTCTCTGCTCAGCGGGGAGCCTGCTACCCCCCTCTGCCCCCGGCCCCCCGTGCACTTGCGCTTACACAAACATGCTCTCTCTATGAAATAAAATCTTTAAAAATAAATAAATATTTTATTGTATGTAAAATATTTCAATAGGTCTTTAAAAACTCACATTTAAAATTTTCTGCGCATGCAAAGAAGTAGGAAAATGTGATCCATAATCGGGAAAAAATATTGCCAGTAGAGACCCAGAAATGATACAGATGCTGGAACTCATTACAGGGACTTTAAAACAGCTATTTTAAATATGTTACATATGTTCAAGAGTGTAGAAGAAAAAATGAACATGAGGAGGAAGAAAAAGGGAGGTGTGTGTGTATGTATAACCACTCTAAACCAGTAAATTTGAAATCAAGAGTTTTCCTCCACAATTCTCGTGGAGATCCCCTTGTCTGTGGCAAATGTAGATGATTTGTAGACAGCTTCGAAGTGAAGTAATGAGAAGAAATTGCTCTTTTGTGCATGGGCATTTACACACACACACACACACACACACACAGTAGTTCTGTATATATGTTGTCATCTATTAGAATTTTAGAAACCTCTATAATCTATACCATAGGTTCTGGCTAAAAAAAAGAAACATTATTTTGTCTGACTGACTGCCTTAGAGCTTTAATGAACTTCAGCAAAGTAGCTTTTTCAAGCAAGGAGAAAAAAATCTTTTTGGAGCCAATTCCTACATTCTTCATTCAGCTAGACTATTTTTTCAGGAAATACAATCAACTACAAATAAAGATTTTTTTTCTTATGTATAAAAAACAGTCTACAATCCGCTTCATGCATTCATGAAGGTCAGCAAAGAACTTCAATGTTCATTTTTGGTAGCTCAATCACTGACAACTCTATAGACTCTTACAGACAGCCCCAACTGTTATGAAAGGAACAACTAGACTTACTGGCCACTTTTATTTTTTTAAAAAAATATTTTATTTATTTACTTGAGAGAGACAGAGATCACAAGTAGGCAGAGAGGCAGGCAGAGACAGAGAGGGAGAAGCAGGCTCCGGGCTGAGCAGAGAGCCCGATGTGGGGCTCGATCCCAGGACCCTGAGGTCATGACCTGAGCTGAAGGCAGAGGCTCAACCCACTGAGCCACCCACCTCACTTTTACTCATTAAGGTCTTAGAGAAATAAATAACAATGATAGGCCTTTTATAGATTGAGTATGACTTAGGGCTTTATCAGTGGAGACAGAGAGGAAGGGAAGTATCTTACTGATAATTTAAGAATTGAGAAAAACTTCACAAACCAATACAAATGGACCCCACGGCTCTGATGACACTCAGAAGCGTGCCTTCAGCGATTTTACTAATCCTCAGTAAGCGAACCAACGGGGCGATGCCATTGCCCTCGCAGATCTGATTCTGATGCATCCTGCTGTCCTTACTTAGGGCTATGACTGCCTCACCTCCTGGTCAAGAAAAGCAAGAAATATGTCGGCTACTTCAAGGTGCTGCTCCACATGGTGCCGATTTATGCACAGGAAATAACTTACCCACGTACTGCATTTTCGCTGACGGTGACAAAAGCATATTTATTATAAAGTTGTATCCGATCTGTTCTGCCATGTACTTCTGCTGTTTCAGGGTTTGTCCTGCCAAGGCCCAAAGGGTCACAGCTCCTTGTTCCTTAACATCTGTTTGAAATGCCTATTTAAAAAAAAAAAAATTCCATTCTTCCAATGCACATTTTTAAAATTTTTTTATTTCCTTTCAGCGTAACAGTATTCATTGTTTTTGCACCACACCCAGTGCTCCGTGCAATCCGTGCCCTCCATAATACCCACCACCTGGTTCCCCCAACCTCCCACCCCCCGCCCCTTCAAACCCCTCAGATTGTTTTTCAGAGTCCATAGTCTCTCATGGTTCACCTCCCCTTCCAATTTCCCTCAACTCCCTTCTCCTCTCCATCTCCCCATGTCCTCCATGCTATTTGTTATGCTCCACAAATAAGTGAAACCATATGATCATTGACTCTCTCTGCTTGACTTATTTCACTCAGCATAATCTCTTCCAGTCCCTCCATGTTGCTATAAAAGTTGGGTATTCATCCTTTGTGATGGAGGCACAATACTCCATAGTGTATATGGACCACATCTTCCTTAACAATTCGTCTGTTGAAGGACATCTTAGTTCTTTCCACAGTTTGGCTACCATGGCCATTGCTGCTATGAACATTGGGGTACAGTTGGCCCTTCTTGTCACTACATCTGCATCTCTGGGGTAAATACCCAGTAGTGCAATTGTGCACATTTATTGAACATTGTAGGGATGTTTTTTAAAATAGTCATTCTAAGGACGCCTGGGTGACTCAGTCATGTAAGTGTCCAACTCTTGGTTTTGGTTCAGATCATGATCTCAGGGTCATGAGTCAAGCCCCATGTCAGGCTCCACACCAGGCATGGTGTCCACTTGAGATTCTTCCCTGGCCCCTGCAACAGGCTCGCACACTCTCTCTAAAACTAACCAACCAACCAACAAACAAATAAGTAAAATCTTTATAAAAAAGTTCATTTAAGAATTCGTTTTAGGGACGCCTCAGTGGCTCAGTCATTAAGCGTCTGCCTTCAGCTCAGGTCATGATCTCAGAGTCCTGGGATCGAGCCCCGCATTGGGCTCCCTTCTCAGTAGGAAGCCTGCTTCTCCCTCTCCCACTACCTCTGCTTGCTTGTGTTCCCTCTCTCGCTGTCTCTCTCTGTCAAATAAATAAAATCTTAAAAAAAAAAAAAAGAGTTGGTTTTAGTTTTCTTCTCACTTTACTAAATTCAGTATTGAATACTTTGTCTAAGAAGTATGACAAGTTATCATAAAATTCCTACCTTGAGGAGTTTTAAAAGATATTTACTTAATGATTGTTCCAGAAATGCTCTCTGTATATACGGGTTGTAACTAGCCAGTGATTCCACAGCCATTGCTCCCTTCACTTGGACACTAAGTTGTTTCCCTTTAAAAAGAGCCACCAGAGGAGGAATGGCTCCCTGCAGAGCGATGGCATCCTGAACATCCCTGTTGTCACGGGCAACCTCAGCGATGGTGGCAGAAGATACAGCCTTCAGCACATCTTCAAATGAATTCAAGAAACAGTTAAACAAACTTTTTAAAAATACAAAAATGCAGCTTATCATTAGATTCCTTATTAACAAAATCCAACTTAGAGAGTGTATAGAAAATAAGAGAAATAGGAATAAAATTGTCCAGATTCTCCCAACCCAAATGCAAGTATTTCCTTTAGTCTTATTCACTTTTTAAAGGAAAAGATATATTTAAGTAGTGTTACAGACATATTTAACATAATTGTACTATAAGCACAATATCTTACATTTTAATTTACCAGTAAAACATTTTCTCATTCTTTATGAGCATCAGTGTCTCCCAAATGTTCCATTAATGAGTGTATTACATTTCCTTATCCGTTCACCTTTTAAAAAAATAGATGTCATTTCCAACTTTTCACTGTTAAACAATATTTAGGAGAAATCTTGGCATGAAAGTTATTTTTCTTTCCTGGATTTTCCCTTAGTATATAGAGTCCCAGGTATTATTGGAATAATTTAATATATCACAGTAAACTAGTTTTCAAAAATGAAAATTTCATTTTACACTTTCATAATCAAAGTATGAGTGTTTCAATGTGACTGTACATTTTTAAGTATAGATATCGATACCAGCATTAAGAATAAATACATACATTTAGCTAATTTGATAAGCAAAAAACTGTGTCTCTTTTTATTTCATATTTTTGGATACTGTTGAATCTAAATAGTTTCATACATTCTTATTAACCAGTTGTATTTGTTCTCTTTAAAACTTACAGAAAATTTACAAAAGTCCAAGAACTCCCTCAAGACTTTTTTTTTAGCTTTTTCTTACTTTCTGTCATGATGTTTCAAACTTACCACATACCTGCTCTGCTCCAGCCCTGAAATGAACCATTTCTTCAAGTTCTCTTTTCTTTTAATGAGGAATGGTACTTAGAAATCAAGATTTTTGGGTACTAGACATGTTCATTTCTACTGAAATATCATTGCTTCTAGACTCTCCAAGCAGACAAAACTAGGAAAATAAATATGCTTCCAATTTTCCAATTCCAGCCCAACCCTACAGGATTCTTTATTGCCTTCCCATAGTCTGTATACATCTTTTCACAGTGAGGCCACAATACTATCAACATATTTATTCATTTGTTCAGTTCTACAATACTCAGAACACAGGTTCAGAGCCGTTTCACCCATATCACTATGAAATACAAATCCAAATTATGTTTGCAGTTATTTTTTTTTCTCCTCTAGACTGAGATTATATAATGAAGTGCTATGTTCACCCATTTTGTTTTTGTTTTTTTTAAGAAGGGTCCACACCCAGTCTGGAGCCCAATGTGGGGCTTGAACTCACGACCCTGAGATCAAGACCTGATCTGAGATAGTCAGATGCTTAACCGACTGAGCACCCAGGTGCCTGTGAAGGGCTATGTTCAAAAGTCACAGGTTATTAATTTTTTTCTTCTTCTTTTAAAGTCTTCATGTGGGGTCCCTGGGTGACTCAGCCAGTTGAGCATCTACCTTCGGTTCGGGTCATGGTTTCAGGATCCTGGGATCAAGGCCTCTGTTGGGCTCCCTGCTTCTCCCTCTCTCTCTCGATCTCTCTCAAATAAATAAGCAAAATATTTTTTAAAAATAAAAAATAAAATCTTTACGTAATTCATTTGAAATCTAGTTGGGTTCGTTTGTTTCTGCTTGTTTTAAATTTTAGTTTTCCCCAGTAGCCTTATAGATCTAATGTGCTTTTTTGTAATATGTAAGACACATGTTTCCCAAAGTCAAAACTGTACAGAAGGTGTCTTTGTATTCAATTGGGCAGACTCAAAACCTAATGCTTGTGCTTTCACAGACTATTCAGGTTAGTTCTCTCTATTAAGGCCGATTGTTCATATATGTGTGTGTGTATGTTTCTGTGCATGTGTGGGTGTGCCTGTGTGTGTGTGTGTGTGCATGCGTGTGTGTGCATATCACATATCAAATATATTAACTTTTTGTTATGAATATTTTCATCATTCAATCATTTGTTTTCTCAGCAAGTACTTTATTGAGGAGCTACTACATGTCAGGCACTGTCTTAGGCACAGAGAAACAGTGATGAACTGACAAGACAAAGTCCTTGAACCTTGTGGGACAAGCCAAAGGCCAGAAGAATGAAATAGCAAAATGTTCCATACTAATTCAGAGTAAAATAAGGGAAGTGACAGGAAGTGATGGGAAGGTCATTTCTATTTGGAATTAGGTTAGAAGGGCACATAAGCTATGACAGAAATTTGGGCTTTATCTTAGGTGACAAAGAACAAGTGAATGATTTAAAAAAGGGTAAAAATGTGATCAACTTTGCATTTACCTATATAACTCTAGTAATACTTGGAATGTTAAACCCAGTAGGTTACTAAAATTAAGAGAGTGGGGGGGGGGATCATTTTTTAACCCTGTACTGCTAAGTCAGTCCAAAAAGTGGAAATTCCTATACTCAGGTGTGTTGCTCATTTCTTCCATAAAAGGAATAGTGAGGGAGTGTCTGGGTGGCTCAGTGGGTTAAGCCTCTGCCTTCAGCTCAGGTTATGATTTTATGATCTCAGGGTCCTGGGATCGAGCCCCACATCAGGCTCTCTGCTCAGCGGGGAGCCTGCTTCCTCCTCTCTCTCTGCCTGCCTCTCTGCCTACTTGTGATCTCTGTTTGTCAAATAAATAAATAAAATCTTTAAAAAAAAAAGGAAAAGTGAGTTACAAAATTTCTTAATTTGGAGAATCAGTAATCACAAATGCATGACTTGGGTTCTTTTGGCACTATTTTTTTTTTCCTCTTTTCTTGAAGCAAACTTTCCAACAGTGAGGCTGAGGTTTTGATCTATTTGACTCCTGTGTCTACTTACCAAATGGATCCAAATTCTAAAGGAAGAGGGACTATCTTAGCGCCTCAATAGCCCAAACTGTCTCCAATGCTTAGAGGAAAAGCAGGGACTCGGTTAGAGAGCCAGAAAGAGTAGATTCAAACAACAATGAAGTTCTGAACAGTAAATACAACTGCTTAGGAGAGTGTGGTATATTAAAAACCAACCAACCAACCAACCAACCAACCAACCAACCAAGACAGACTGAGAACAGAGGCTGAGGAACCCCATCTTTAAGAGTTTAGATGGAGTTGGTCTGTATAAGAGTTAAGAATGGAGATGGTCTGTATCTCAAGTTCCTGTGAACTGAATTCCGAAGTTTTCAGATTCTGGAAGGTCCTGACCGCAGGTACTGTCTCTCACCGAAGCCCGCGGGAGAGCGGTGGGCACACCTGCCATGAGCCGTGCCAGTGCTCAGCCTAGGAAGGATGACGAGCTCCATAAGTTTTGCTGACAGTTTGCAGTTGAAAAGCATTGTGTGTACTTTCTGTACAGCTTTCTACTTCCACGGTGGGGTCCTGCGAATCCTAGTCAGTAACACAGAGCAGGACGATCGAGGGCCAGAGGAAGGATGAACTCTGAAGCAGTACAGGGATGAGGGTAGGCACGCAGCAGAAGGTGGCAGAGTAAGAAATAAGCAGCTGAAGATGGGTGAGGCAACGGCTTACACCCAACCAAAGCCGGCAGGGGAGGAAGTCCCAGAGCCAGGGGTGAGACTGAGGAGAGATTAATAAATCCGTCGTCTCAAGAAACTGCCCATGACTCTGCTCTGGGGCCATTTTACCTTAATGCATGAAATCTTAGAGTTGGTGAGAATGGTTAAGATGATACTGGAATTAATAAAATTCCTTTTTGAACCCCTACACATTAACAACCCAGCTAACAGCCAAGAGAAGTATTTGTTAAAGGACTAAAATTATAAATGAAGAGAAAAAAAATGATTAACTTTTTCCCACAAAATTATCTTCCTTGGAATGAGGAGATAAAATAGATTACAGATTAGGATAAATTACATTCAGTAAGATAAGACAAGAGCCCAAAAGAAACAATTTCAACAATTTATTTCTACAGTTTTCCTTCATGCATTTATTTACTGTACTTGTTCAAACAGCCTCTATAATTTGTGCTTTGCTCTAGCATCTAGGATTTGGAGGATGAAAAAGGATAGGGAGAACTAGTCCCTGTCTTTACATTGTTTTAGGGGGGGATGGGCAGAGGGAGAGGGCGAGAATCTTGAGGCAGCTTCACACCCAGCACAGAGCTGGACTTGGGCTCAATCTCACAACCCTGAGATTAGGGCTTGACCTGAAATCAAGAGTTGGATGCTCAACTAAATGAGCCACCCAGGCCTGCCCTGCTCTGTCTTTACATTTTAATTAAGGAGATAAGACAGAAATAATAAAATAAAGAACAATTATAAACAAGTAAAAAATTCTATGGCTGAAATAAGCATTTTAAAAGCTGGCTCTCTCGTGCTTTTTTTAAAAACTTCTTTAAAAAAAAAAAGAATTTTATTTATGTATTTCTGTGAGAGAAGAGAGCATGAGCAGGGGAAGCCGCAGGCAGAGGGAGAGGCAGAAACAGGCTCCCCACTGAGCAGAGAGCCCTAAGTTGGGCTCGATCCCAGGACCCTGAGATCATGACCTGAGCTGAAGGCAGATGCTTAACCCACTGAACCACCCACGTGCCGCTATAATGCTATTTTTTAGATTTATTTTTATAATGCTATTTTTAAAAACTGCAGTACAATGTTGTATCAATTTCGACTGTATAACACAGAACATAGTGATTGGATGATTCTATGCATTGTCTCTAACGCTGTTCTTAAAAATGATATAGTTGGGGAACCTGGGTGGTTCGATTGGTTAGTGTCTGTCTCTTGATCTCAGCTCAGGATCTCAGGGTCCTGAATTCAGGCCCTGAACTGGGCTACACAGTGGGTGTGGAGCCTACTCAGGAAAAAACAAAGATAAAGTAGAGCCTAGTTACTGATGGGGCCGATTAGAGCAGATGACCTTGGGAATTTTAATGAAGGGAAAGGACTTCAAATGATTTCCCCATATGAGAGGGGTTCTTAGAAGATGACAATTTTTTAAAAGATTTTATTTCTTTGTCAGAGAGAGAGCACAAGCAAGGGGAGTGGCAGGCAGAGGGAGACACAGGTTCCTCACTGAACAAGGATCCAGATGTGAGACTTGATCCCAGGACCCTGGAATCATGACCTGAGTGAAAGGCAGACACTTCACTGACTGAGCCAGCCAGGTGTGCCCAGCAGACCCGAATTACTAACTCTGAAACACTAAGGTAAGAGCAAACTCTGTGCGACACCCCCTCATCCATACCCCGACTGACATGCTGACCAGCGTATTTTTTCTATCTTTATTCCTGGAAAACTAGAACAGAAAGATGATAAACTGAGGAAGAAAAATGAGTAAGCTTTCCCCCACTTTTTAATCCCCTCAAATTTGGGGAAAACCATGGAATTGAGGCTTACCCTGTTACATGTCTGCTCACTGCAGTGAACTAATTCCTACAGAACTGAAGAGACCGCCCGCAGTGCAGACCAGAGCTCCCTCACAGCTTGTGGTGCTCTTGTGCCGATACGTACTTCAGAATGTGGTAATTGGCCTAATGACATGATGACCTAGAATTCTGATATCCAATATCTAACAGCGAATCTGAAGCTTTCGTGGCAACTTATACATGGTTCCCAATGTGTCGTTCATACAAGGAGTTGTCTACTCAAGTCCCTGGGTGTACTAACTGCATTCTTTTCATGATTTATGCCAGTATTTCCATTTATTTAAAAAAAAAGTCTAATTAAACTTCATTTTTAAACTGTAACTCTGAGAGTCAATTCCTTTTATAAACCAGCATTTGAACTTGAGTGTTTTGGGTATTTAGTTTACATTATACATGTATAGATCCATTCTAGGACATGCATTCCTACTGGACAAGTCCAACCTGTATTTGCTTCAGTTCATATATCTGATCGCTTAGAAATGAAACAGAAATTGAGACTCACCTGAATCAGAACTCAGAAATGTGATAAGATATTGGATGCCTTTATGGTCTCTCACCGCTCTTTGGTTTTGTTCATTTCCCATACATAACACCCGTATACAGTTCATTACATTTATTAGCACATTTTCTATGTCTAACCTCAAAAGACTTATCAGAGCTGGGATTCCATTCTAAAAATAAAGGAACAAAAATTAATTGATGGGCATGTGATATGATAAGCTCTGGTGGTATACACAACTAATGAACTGTTGAACACTGCATCTAAAACTAAGAGTATACTATATGTTGGCTGATTGAATTTAAATTTAAAAAACATTGAATTTTATAAGATTTATTCAGTCTTTATCTAAAAACATAAGTCCATAATCTCTCTCACTATAAATATCTGTTTATGTAGGAGAGAATGCCCACAAACAAATATGTCTACTGGTATGTCACATTAAATGACAGTTAATATAATTTTGAGCATAAAGTAGCCTCCTCTACACCGAAGTAAAATTCACTGTAACACTTAATAAATCTCTAAAAAGTAAAGCAACTGATTAAGATTAATTGAATACACTGCCAATTTGGAAATATTCACCATTGCAGACATTGTACTGGAAATTGGTGATTATATTTGTGCAACCCAAAATATTTTAAAATGTGAATATAATTTCCTAATTTTAAATGGAATAAAGATGGCATTTCCCTCTATTAACAGAAATAATTCAAAAGTATTAAGATCAACAGAAATGCAATCTCATTTTCAATAAAAGCAGGAGACATCTACAATGTTGAGTCGCAAACAGTAGGTGTGAGTTACCAGAAGAGAGGAGCGAGATAGCCCATGGCCACTGTCCACAGGAAATGTTAGCAGAGCACAGTTTTCCTAACAAGTTGCCTCTACCTTGAGGGGCAGAAAAAGAAACACACAATTCTCGGTCTGAAACAACAAGAATGGGTATGCAGGATGGTGGCAGGCTCTTTCCTGGGTCTATGGAGCAAAAAATTTCAAAATTTAAGGGAAGCAAAGATTAGCATCGAATCATACTGACAAGACGTGTTCGGAAGAAGTAATCTGGTGGTGGGTACAACGGAAGAGACGGACTCCGCATTGTGGAGGGAACGGACTCTACATTGTGAAGTACTATGCACCAGTCTCTGCTGGCTCAAGGAAAAGGAAAGCAGAAAGGATCCACGCACACAGCTCCGTGGCATAATTCATAATTCATAATTCACCTCATATATGTTCTTTCCCACATATACTTCCTGCAAATAGCCAGACCAGAAAGAACTTACCTCATTCAAAGACGAGTAATGATCATAAAGGAACTAGAACAGAGTCTGTCTAAATATATTTAAGAAAAAAATGGAAAAACTTACGACAGATGAAGAATGCTCATTGAAAAATATTGTCACAAAATAGATGAAACTGTGACCAAAAGTGGTATATTATTGGCAACGAAAAAAGTTAATGAGGCAATGGCTTCTCTGAAACAGTAATGCACAGGAGAGACATCAGAGCTCAAGAAAGATTTTTTTTTTTTGAGATGGGGAGAAGAAATGAGAGCTGAAAAAGCTCAGGAAAGATGTGGAGAAATAAAAAAACCAAATTGTAATCAACACAAAAATAAATCGATGCTGAAAAACATAGCAAGTGACATGAAAGGATTGAGAAATAAAGAAAAATGAAATAAACTGAAGAGTGGACAAGGATGAGAACCAAAGTGACGACGACAGAATACAGAATACAGACAGCTACACGAGACAGGAACAGGTGATAACAATACACAAATAATTGGTGTTTGCACAGACAGGTGGTCCTTTAATTCAGATCAATGAATTCAGTGGTCAGTATTTGACTTTCACCTTACGATAGCTTTGACAGGATTGATTATTTTTTCCTCTTTGAAACACCTTCTTCACTTGGCTGATAGGACAATAGATTCCTCAGGCTTCCTCCTACCTCGCTGGCCATTCTTTCTTAGTCTCTTTGAGGTCCCTCAAGATCTTTCAACTTTCCAACACATACTGGTGACTCAACTTTCAAAATGTAACACAGAATGTGATCACTTCTCATCATTTCCACAATTATTGTTCTGGCCTAAGACATCATTACGTGTCATCTGGATTACCGACCTGTCATCTGGATTACCGACCTCTCATGTGGATTGCCGACCTGTCATGTGGATTACCGACCTGTCATCTGGATTACCGACCTGTCATCTGGATTACCGACCTATCATCTGGATTACCATTACAGTTTTTAAATCAGTCTCGCAACATCCACCCTTGCCTACCTATTTCAGAACAGAAGGTAAAGTGATGTAAATCTCTCCATGGAACTTCCCAGAACAAAACAGCTCAGTGACTTAACATACTCAGCACAGAAGCTAAGGTGTCTCACAGTTGCCCGCACAGCCTCACGTGACAGTGCACCACCGCCCAGCTGAGCATCTCCCTTTTCCCTTCCCTCTGCTACCTTCGCTTTCCCGCTGTTCCTTGAACATTCCAGGCACATCCTGCCTTCCGTTAACTGTGCACTGTCTCCTCGGCCTAGAGTTCTCTTCTGGACGGAAAAGGATGGCACGCTCCCCCACCTCCTTGAGGTCTGTCCTCAATTGCCAACTGCCCCTTCCCACTTCCCTGCTTTACTTTCCTCCTTACCACTTCTGCTCACCTAACGTACTATATATTTGGTTTATCTGCGTTGTTTATTGTCTCGCTACTCCCAGCTACGAGCTCCATGACACTGGAGTTCGGTCTGTTTCACTCACTGCTGTCACCCAGCATCTAGAATAAAATTTGCCATCTAAGAAACCCACAAAAAGTACTCGTTTGTATGGACTAAGACTACTACAGGAAAAAAAAAAATAATTAAACATACGAATTAGGAAAACATTCCAAAAATAAAAGATGAAGAGACGTGTTGAGAAGTTATAGCAGATCCCGGGAAAAACAAGTAACTACTATTGATGTGTCAGTCCTGGACTTTAAAGATAAAAAGAGAAAGAAAACACTGACCATCTAGTAGAAGATTAAAAAATAAAATTAACAAAATGACAGGACTAAGATTAAACGTCATAAAATGTAAATGAGCCATACTCAAAAAAAGTGAATGACAAAGCAAAACTTAGCTGTACTGTATACGAGGACACACGTATCCTAACTGGCTAATTGTCAGATTAAGTGGAGATTTCGGAGTTCTACATAAAGATGAACTCTAGAGGTGGGCCCAGGGCATCCCTATTTCTAATACATTTTCCAAATGATAGCCAACCAACCCAAAGGAAATGACTCCAAGAGTTAGAGCGGGTGGGCGACGCCGAATTACTCCCGAGAACACAGAGGAAACCGAGATCACGGACTACTCCGGACCCGACAGAACCGAGGCCGGGGTACAACGCTGACCAACGGCACCTGTTGTCGCGAACAGCTCCGTCCACGGGAGGAAGCGTCGCCGGACGAAGGCCACGAGGACCTTCCGTGGACAGGAGCAGACACTGAGGTGGCTTTACTTGGGGACACACTGCGGGGCGGAGACGCCGCGGTCACGAGAGGGGCCTTCCCGGCGCACCGTCGGGCCACCGCGTCCAGCCAGAGCCGCGCGGCCGCGTGTCTCCGGGAATCTCGGGGACACACGACACCCCGGCGCTGAGGAGGTCGCGGCCGCCCCCGTGTCACCGCCGGGGACAGCCTCACACGTGCTGTCGGTGAGACGCGGCCCCCCCCCCCCCCCGGGCCCCTTGCGCGCCCACCCGCGCCGGAGCGCGTCGAGCCGGGGGCGGCTCCTGCCCTGAGCCACTGCCCGAGGGTCCCGCGGCCGGTGGTCCCGGGGGGCGCAGGAGCCTCCCCCGCCCCGCAAAGAGCGCTCGGGCCGGCCGCTGCCCACGGGGCGCGGTTCTGAAGCTGCAGGTTCTTCCGGCGCGAGGCGGACCCGGCGTACGGACGCGGGTGCGGGTACCGGCACGGGT